>NW_015650713.1:79634-89389 GCF_001515625.1 Sinocyclocheilus rhinocerous
TTACACGTTAATGCAGCTTAGAGTGACATGGAATGCTTTAAACTGCAGTTACAAATGCATAAATAATGTTTTGATATTTAAAACATGAAATGTTGAATACTGATATTTGAAATTATAAAAAAAAAAATGAAAAGATACTTTAAATGTGAAATTAAAACCGCCAATAGGTGGCATCAAGTCACTGTTAAGTCAGTCATTGCGATTGAACCTAATCATTTACACGGTTGATTCATTCAGAAACAAAACAACATCATGTTGCTCAGAGACGCACAACAGTGCTGTGGCTGTGTTTGGAATGTTACGAAAAGTAACCCGCCAAATTGGCTAGTGATTTGACAGCGTTACCCGCCACAGCTGATTTTTACCCGCATTTGGCAGGTTGGCGGGTGTTAATTTCAAACCCTGAATGCAGGCATTCATATGAGGAGTTTAACAACAAATTAGTAATTCAAAGAACAAATTTTATTTTTGAACATGAAACATTTACAGAGGTCCGGACCTCGGTGGCCTCATAGCTGGCCATGACTACGACAAGGTAATATCACTGTCACGTTTCTGTGTAGAATGAACTCACACGAAGATGAAGATGAAAGTAAAAGTCTTTAATATTATCCACACAAGGTAATCCACAACAGGAAGGCATAAGAAACACGTACACGTTGACGAGACCGGACAAAGAAACACTGAACTGAATAAAACTTATATGGGGAGGATAATTGACAAGACACACCTGAACATAATGACCCAATCAAGGGGAGACAGAAACTAGGTCAATGGAACATGAGGGATCAAATGAAAACAAACACAATAGTTCATGGGTGGTTCCAAAATACATGGTCACATGACAGTAAAAGTGTACAGTTGCCAAGAAACAGGGGGTGGGTCAACTTACCCCACTCTCCCCTACTTCCATTGAAGATGAGGCAGAAGCAGGCTCAGAGAATGAGGGAGAGCCCATTCTTATTGAAACATCTACAATAAAGTCTGAAATGATTACAGAGTGTGCTGTCTTCTCTTTTAATTGTATATTTGTAACAACTGGATCATTTGTATTAACAAGCACCCACCCCCCTAGTGCCCCTTTTTGGTTTGGGCCACTGCCCCTCAAAATGTCTGTGCACGGCCCTGATTTGACGTATCGTAAACTCTTGTTTGAAGGTGCACGACTCACCATCGCTTTGCTGAGAGCATTGTTTCATACACTCACGCAGAGAGTCTTACATACTATGCAGAATTGCATGCTAATTGTAAACGATATTCTTTCTTGTATTTTCCTGTCAAAATAACGGAGTTCATTTGGAATTCTTCAGCTTTTAAGAACAACCATAAAATACTGATGGTTTCTCCGGTAGTGGGCGGAACTAATGTGCAAACGTCAATCTCATTGGCTGGCGCTCACCTATTATTGGCCCTGTTTTGATTTCAGCAAATAAGTTTGAGCGAATGCAGACAACATGATTACTATTTATGAACCCAGCAGCTCATTAATCTTATTAGTATTTTTTTTTTTTTTACAGAAACACTGAATGACCAACAATATCTTAAGCACCACCACCAGTCCCAAGTTCAGTTAAAATGACAAATATGCATTCATACATGGCTACCAAGTCATGTATGAGTTATTAAATAATGATTGATTATCATATCAAATTATAATGCTTGACTGACTGATGTTAAGAATGTACTTTCATATGTTTAAAAAGTTGTGCCATTTTACACATATATATATATATATACTGTATATAGTATATTAGTCTGGCGAGTAAACGGCTATTCTATTTCCAAGGTTTGCAAAGAGGGTTGCTGTCAGAGGGTGAGATGTACAAACTGCAACCAGAAGGACACTGATGGAAAAGCAAGCTGAAAACACACACAAATCCATCCGTGAAACTTCTTTTAAGAGGAAATTTTCTCTCAAAGATCACAGTTGAAGCACTCAGGGTTACCCTCACTACACTTATCTGTGTATGGGCAAGGGAGAAACCGCTGCTTGTGCCATAGATCCAACGAAGAGAAGATTGAGAGGTGAATGCAGTGCTGCATCTCCCAAAGAGATGTTGCATCGGATCCGAAGAACAGAATGAGTGAGCCAATGCCACGCTGGCCTATTTATACCCGGATGTCCGTGGCGTGGCCAGCTATGCAAATTTTGTTTGCAAATTTCATTGGCCTTTTCTCAATGATGTCAGAGGATTCTGGGCTCCCAAATGCATCCCTAGTGTCAGAACTTCGACATAACGTCGAAGTGAATGACTGAAAGGGAACTTTTACTTAGCTACACTGGGCAACATTCCTCTCATTACTTAATTTTAATGCAATACATGTTAAGAAATGTGTAGTTTATTCCAAGCGCTTTTTTTCTTGGGCATGAGCAATGCCCCATTAATAAATTAATCACTCTTTTGAGTCAATTCTGTTCAAGGCCTTGATCAAACAAGTTGGCAAAATGGTCTGAAATGGTTCTCGATTTATTCAGTTCCCTGCACGCACAGAATTGTCTGAAGCGGTTTCTCATTCGTACCGGGAAATTTAAGAATACAGAGAATATAAAGATCATTGGATAAAGTGGCAATGAACCTACAGTCAACTGAAACCAAATCTGCAAATTCTACTGCAGGGATCTCCAACCCTGCTCCTGGAGAGTTACCATCTTGTAGACTTGCAACCCTGCTCCATTTCTGGCATTTTATTAATAGTAGATTTGCTTTATTATGTTGCATCAGATTTGTTTTTGAGCGCGGTTTGCAACATTGAGCATTATAACTAATCACACATGTTTCTGTTGAGCTTATGAATGCAATATCCAATCAGAGGCATTTTGATTTGTCAACGCAGAGAACTCCAGAGTTGTCAGCGAGCATGCTCATTGACTGAATTCTGAAACTGCATTAGTAAATTCTCTCATCAGCTTAAATAACAAACTGCAGAAAAGAGATTGATTGTGCAGTGTAGACAGCTTCAGTGATTATAACGGGAGTTTTTGCGAAAGTGCATAACTCGCATTACATTGAAGTCATGGACCGCTTCAGTGTTCTTTCGCTTTCTTTATATAATCTATTCCCAGTTTGAATAACCGTTTTGTTTTTCATGCTACTGATAGAAATAATTATCTGTAAAAAGCAATTCATAAACGGTTAATGCTTTTCCCCTTTCTATTAGGCCTAATCGAAAATAATGATCATTATTACAATATCAAGAGCAATAATCAGCAATAATGGTTTCTTTTCATGAGATTGCAGCTTCAAACTCTAATGAGTTCCTGTTTTTTTTTTATAGGCTATTTACATTATGCAATTTTTGTGTAAATACGTGTACACGAGAAGCATTAAACAGTCTGTGTAAATAAACATAAATGCCATGTCAGATGCAGCTACTGTTAAACTTTTGCAGTGTAAAGATGGCTTTTGTTGATGCTGAAAAAAATGAGACTGGTAACAGTCTATAGTATTGTGATTGATTAAAGTGACTGGGTAAATTTGACAAAACAAACAACACAGATACATTTGATAAATTAGTTATAAAATCGCTTATAAGTAAAAAATGCCCTGAAAATCAGGCCTATGCCTATGGTCAAAAGTAACTAGTCACTGGTTACTTGAGTAATTTTTTCATTGGATACTTTTTTACTTTTACTAACTATTACTACTAACTATAGTAACTATTAGGATTAATACTTTTACTCTTACTTGAGTAATTATTTATATTAGTACTTGTACTTTTACTTGAGGACAGTTTTTGGATACTCTACCCACCTCTGCATATAAGACTGACATAAGTGGGTAAAAAAAAAAAAAAATCACACTAAAGTGCAACTAATTACATTTAATATAAATTTTAAATATATTCGATTTTAATTTGAAATAATATGAAATTATGAATCTGAAAACATTACATTCTATTAACACTAAAGTATATTCTTTAAAGTGTCTAAAATTTATAAAGCCGCATATTTCCATCTTAAAAATATATCTAAATGATGGCCAATTCTCTCAATGTCAAATGCAGGAACGTTAATTCATGCGTTCACGACCTCAAGGTTAGATTATTGTAATGCTTTATTGGGTGGTTGCTCTGCGTGCTTAATAAACAAACTCCAGCTGGTACAAAATGCAGCAGCTAGAGTTCTTACAACAACCAAGAAGTCTGACCATATTAGCCCGGTTCTTTCAACTCTGCACTGGCTCCCTACTGAACATTGTATACATTTTAAAATCTTGCTAATTACTTATAAAGCCCTGAATGGTTTAGCTGCTCAGTACTTGAGCGAGCTCATATCACATTATAATCCTTCACGTCTGCTGCAATCTCAAAACTCTGGCCATTTGATAATACATAGAATATCAAAATCAACAGTGGGCGTCAGATCCTTTTCCTATTTAGCTCCCAAACTCTAATATTAGTCTGTTTCATTCTTATTCCGAGGTTACCGTAGCCACCCAGATCCAGTCCATATCCAGACCAGAGGATCAGCACCTAGAGACGACCAGAGTGGAGACCATGTCAACTAGATGAGTCCTAGACACAGATCCCCTGCTAAGACTTTGTCAACTAGACGGCCATCGGGACAAGACCACGGGAACCAGACAAGTCCTCTGCACAATCTGACCTGTGTTGCAACCTGGAATTAACACCATGCTGGTGTTCGTCTGGCCAGAGAAGAACTGGCCCCCCGACTGAGCCTGGTTTCTCCCAAGGTTTTTCTCAATTTCTGTCACCGATGGAGTTTTGGTTTCTTGCCACTGTTGTCTTTGGCTTGCTTAGTTGGGGGCGCTTAATTTCTGGCAATATTGTCGGCTTGATTGCACAGACACTACTGGAAGAGAGCTGAACTGGATGATGACATCACTGAATCATCGATGAACTGACTGTAACTGAAAAATTGACTGTCTGTTATGGTCCTCTTGCATTATTGACAAACGATTTTGCTGTTTGACACTGAAAAGCTGCTTTGACACAATCTGCATTGTATAAAGCACTATATAAATAAAGGTGACTTGACTTATTATTTATGAAATACATACACTTTTTTAAAGTATGCTAAAGTGTACTTCTTTTTCACAAGGGATTATAGAAAAGTGTGTACATTCAATTCAAGTTACAATGTAGCACACATTAATGTTATTTCTCCCAATTTTATTTAAATAGATTAAATGTTTTACTCTTCAGGTCATCAACAGGCAATCACCAATTATTAAATGATCAAGGCATTTGTGTGCCCAACTCAGATGCTGTACTACTTACTTATCATAGAAAGGCTAATCAGTTTCAGTTTTTTTTTTTTTAACTAATTACTGCATTTAGGATTGGTTTGCATTTTTTTTCTCCAACAAAATATATGATGTTGCTTTATAAAGCTCTGCAAGGTCTTACCCTCAGTGGGTTCTCATTCAGATATGGTGGCTCTCCCTCCACCATTTCAATCGCCATGATACCCAGGGACCAGATGTCTACTTTGGGGCCATAGGCTTTCCGGGTTACGACTTCTGGGGCCATCCAGTAGGGTGTGCCCACCATGGTGCTACGCTTGTTCTGCTCAGGTGTGATCTGAGCACAGAACCCAAAATCCGCTTTAGAAAGAGAGAGAAGGTTAAGACCTTGGTCTTTTATGGATAACAGGACATTTATAAAGAAAATGTGAGTTGTGTTTGTAACACCAGCAATAAAAAAATAAATAAAAGTCAGTTTAATTTTTGTTTAACTTACTCAGTTTCACTGAACCATCCATGCCCAGCAGAATGTTATCACTCTTGATATCTCTATGAATCACCTGATTAGAATGGAGGAAATCCAGAGCCTGTAGACACTGTGAAGTCACATCCAAAAAGAGTTAAGTCAGATCAGATCTTCATAGTAATTCAGTCTGTGTGTATATATTAGGGGTGTATCAATATGCCATGCCATTGTAAATTACGGTACAAAACTTATGACGATATGCATTGTGGGTGTTAAAAAAGATGTGTGACATGTATTAAGATTAGGGATTTACCGATCAGGTTTTTTGTGTCCCCGATCTGATCCAAGTCATTGAATATTAAGTTTTGCTGATACCAAGTCCCGATCCAATACTTGCATTTTCCTAATGCTTGGTGCACACTTCAAGTACATTAAAGTTATAAAGTTAGTAATCCAATTTATACAGGGATGTGCAGAGAGTTTCTTTGTACAAATAATAAACAATTTAATTATGAATATGGAACTACTGATTTAAACTTCTTGTGTTTGTACAATAAGCTGAATAATTGCACTTTTTATGATCTCAGAAACAGAACAGTTTCACCAAAACAATAACAACCCGTATTATAAATTAAACAGATCAAGTTCTATAATAAAACAGATCACCAAAACAAGATAGTTCAACCAACAACAATTCAAATAAATAAATTTAAAAATTAAAATAAATAAATTTAGCATTTTACCAACACATTTCGTCAGCCAGGCCCAGTTCTATGGGGGTACTAGATAAAGCTAGGTTTTCTCACACTCATGTGCATATTTGTTCTGTGATTCCCTCGCCTATTGCGAACGAGAAAGTGTGTTGTTCAGTGTATTTTCCTTTAATAAATGCAAAATAAAGACAAAATAAATACACCGCCAAGAAAAGCCCCTGTCACAAAATGGCAGACTACCCATACAGTGTAGAATTATTCAACCTCTCTCAAACTATGCACCTGCCTGGCGAGTGATTCTGGGCATTTCAGAATGGGTAACGAGAACTGTGTTGTGGAAGATGCAAACAGTAGGAAAAAAAAACAGGGGCAGTGGGTCTCAGCACAACTTTCAGGGATTTTATTTTCAACACAAAATTACAAAATAAAGCAACTCAAAAAAAAAAACAAAAAAAAAAAAGAGGGAAAAAAAACTTACAATAAATAAAAAATACAATAAACATACGTGACTACATTTGCCCCTCTCTAACTCACAGAGCTCTATGGACTGCAGTACCTGTTCAACCTTAGAACCCTACTAACTACTACACCGGTTTTATACTTTGGTGACCAGCACCAATTAACACCTAAAGGGAAACACATACAATCATAAAGACATTCAATAAACAAAACAAAACCCTTCAATCCACACCTTCCACAAATTACATTAATTTATAAATCAACTTTCATTTATAAAAAAAAGAAAGAAAGTGGGATATCTTGGAATTAACTGTCACATTATCTTGGCCGGGGACATGCTGGATGGTGAATCGATAAGGCTGGATAGACAAATGCCAGCACATCCTCCTAGCATTTGAATCCTTCATACGGTTCATCCACTGTAGTGCTTTATGATCAGTCTCCAGTACAAACTCCCATCCAAGCAGATAATACTTGAAAATGTCAAGGGCCCATTTTATCGCCAAACATTCTTTCTCAACAATTCAGTATCGTACCTCTCGCGGGAACAACTTGCAACTGATGTAAGCGATGGGGTGTCAATCTCCTTGCATCCCCTGAAGAAGAACGGCTTTTACACTAATATCTGAAGCATCAGTTTGCAGTATAAAAGGTTTATCAAAATCAGGACAAAATAAAACTGGCTCTTGGCACAGAGCATCCTTAATATTCTGAAAAGCCCGATCCACTTCCTCTGTCCACTGAACCTGGTTCAAACAGTTCGTCCGAGTCAAATCAGTCAGTGCCGCTGCTCTTACCAAGAAGTTGGGAACAAACCTCCTGTACCAGTTTCCCATTCCCAGAAATGATCTCATCTGAGACTTTGTCTGTGGTAGGGGGGACAATTCTGTATTGCATGAATTCTCTGAACTTGAGGTTTAATAGTCCCTCGGCCAATCACATACCCCAAATACTCAGTTTCTGCTCTTGCAATTGCACACTTGGAAGGATTGATGGCGAGCCCAGCTGCTCTGATATGATTAATAACCAACTCGAGATGTTGTAGATGTTCTTCCCACGTTGAACTGTGAATGATAATGTCATCCAAATAAGTTGCTGTAAAGTCATTAAAACCAACTAATACCTGATCAATGAACCGCTGAAAGATCGCCGGAGCCCCGTCAAGGCCAAAAGGCATCTTACAAAAATGACAGAGCCCCCAAGGGGTTCGGAACGCTGTCAGCTCCCAAGATCTGGCACTCAATGGGACCTGCCAATAACCTTTAGATAAATCAATAGTAGTTAAGTAATTGGCTTTTCCCAGACGGTCACAAGGTCATCAATCCGTGGAATCGGATAAGAATCAAACTTTGATACAGGGTTAAGATGTCTAAAGTCAACGCAGAAGCATAGGCTGCCATCCTTTTTAGGCACCAAAACAACTGGGCTACATCACTCACTTTTTGATGGTTCCACAATGTTCATGGCTAGCATCTCATCTAATTCTTTGTGCAAAGCTTCCAAGAGTCACTCAGGTATCCTATAGCTTACACGTTTTGGGCAAGCTCCATCTCTGAGTACAATGTCATGTTCAACTAAAGTGGTATATCCTGGCTTCTTCTGGAAAACTTGGGGATCACATAGCCTCTTAATCTGCTGACTTTGGGACAAGTGACTTTAGAAGGTGCTACTACAGATAAATATTGGGCTTTCATCTCATCTTCTACCTTCCGAATCAGGAACACACCTGCATTATCCTCAAGCCTGGCAAACCACTCTTTGAGTAAGTTAACATGTAAAGTCCATTTTGATCACCTCTGACCAGGAGTAGCAACTTCATTCGTAACAAGGTCCAGCTTCCTCAACACTTTAAAGGGGCTCTGCCATTTGGCAGTTAGCTTGCTCACATCAGTGGGCAACATTACCAATACATGAGTACCTGGCTCAAAGTTCCTTGCTCAAGATTTCTGATCATATCAAGTCCTTTGCCGATTCTGTGCTTCCGCCATACTCTCCTGGGCCAGTGTACTCATGCTTTCCAGCTTCTCTTGCATCTGAACCACATAGTCAACGATATTAGTAGAACTTGCCTTGCCTTGTTCCCCATTCCACAGGGCCTTCAGCATCATCAATGGCCCTCGTACCTCCTGTCTGTATCCAATCCAGTTGAGGCCTGGGGAACTTCCCTATAGGCAAGAAGCGGATATGGAAGACATTGATCCCAATCATCACATTTGTCGGAAACTTACGAAGCATTTGTTTCAAAGATTGATTAAAATATTCAGTCAACCCATCAGTCTGTGGGTGGTAAGGGGTGGTCCTTATTCCTTTTTTACCCAAAAGTCTATACGCCTGCTTCAGCAGTTCCAACTGTAACTATAACTTTAGGAAACCCTACTCTAGAGAACAATTGTTGGAGGGAGTAAGCTATAGCTCTAATCTGTAATTACTAGGGCTGTGAATCTTTGGGTAGACAGCGAATGGATTCGATTCACGATTCATAGGGTTTCGATTCGATTCAAGAACGATTTGTGCAAATTCAGAACGATTCAATTCGATTCGATTCACAATTAAATTCGATTCGATTGTGCATTCTTTAAGTGCATTCACAGGATTATTTAAATGCTTCCCCAAAATTATTTAAATGCTTAGTCAGGGGGCAAATTACACAGCAGCATTTATGGTTCCAGAACCATAGGTTAGAGAGAAAAAAAAACACTTTTGTCCATTGTATGATGCTATGGCATGACATGGCATATGTAGAAATTTATGTAAGCCAAGATTTTTAAAAAGAACTTTAAATGTATGTATAGGCTAACATTTTGTCACACCAGGGGTGTATCCATCATTTCAGAAGTGACAGAAATGTCAAATACAATAATTTTATGTAGGCCTATGTATGTATGTATTATTATTATTATTATTATTATT
>NW_015650713.1:89399-91069 GCF_001515625.1 Sinocyclocheilus rhinocerous
AGCTTTAAAAGTATTATGTATAGGCTAACATTTTGTCACACCAGGGGCGTAGCCATCATTTCAGAAGTGACAGAAATGTCAAATACAGTAATTGTATGTATGTATGTATTATTATTATTATTTTATTTTTTTTTTTACAAGGAGAATTATTTTCTTATCTTACTTTGAATTTGCTATAAGAAATCAAATGCACTGCTGGACAATAATCAGTCATTTGTAATCTATCATTTTTTCCTAATGGCAATTTTATGATTGTTTTATATAGGTTACTACAAACAATTATTTAAATTTTCTGCACAGAATTAGGTAAAAAATATACTTTATAGTTTCTGTACTGTAATAAATGATATGTCAATTAGCACTGAATCATTCATAAATTTTATGTATTTATTGTGTTTATTGTCTTAACGTTTCACCAGTTCATTCTGCTTTTTATTTAACTTAGCTGCAGGGATATATGCCTTTGTCCATATAAGGCATTTCCTGGCAGATCTTCTTTGAGCGCGAGATCACTTCTATTTCAGTGCGAAAACTTCTTTATCTCATTTTCATAAAATAAAATTCTATAGTATTTAACTTTTCCTCTCCATCGGCAAATGATAATTCTGAAAGAAAACGCGCCCGATGTCTGTTTGCTATAGCAACGAGCGCTACTTTCATGAATCTGATTATCAGATAAACCTCGCGATCTTATTTCAAGGTTGTTGTTAATGCTGTGGTTATTTTAGACACTTACATTTTTGCTCCATCCATGCAATAAATGCGCAGCCTTCGTCTTCTCAGGTAATGTCGTCGGCATGACCGAGAGCCATTAAAAAACTACAGAAAAGTAAAACTACTTCACATTACTGCATTACTGGCCACGACTACTAAGGAGAGATCACACATCAGCTGCTCAGAAAATGTGTCAGTGAGACGAACGGAGTGCGAGCGCAATCTAGTGACAGTCACAGGCGGTAAATAGTGGAGCGCGTGAAGGAAAAATGCGAGGGCACGAACACTGTTTACGGTATCCATTAATTCGTGCTTGTAGTAATTTAATGTGTATATATTTTGAAAGCATTGAATCACTATAGAAATCGCGATTCATTCGATTCTTAGCGTTTTAAATCGATTACTGTCCGAAATCGACGATTCACGATTCAAAAATCCATGTTTCAAGATCGATGCATATGCATTGTCAGGGTTTGTAATCGATGCATCGAGAAAACGAGTGAATCGTTACACCCCTAGTAATTACCAACATATAGCGGTTCCCTGACTTAGTCCTCTCTAAAGGCCCAACAATATCCATACCCAACTGCTCAAAAAGGCACCCCAATAACAGGGAGAGGCTCAAGTGGGGCTCTAGGAGGAACCTTGACACTGTCTGTTGACTGGCCTGTTGACACTGCTGGCAAGTTTTACAAAATATCGCTGTCTTTTCTCATAACTGGCCAGTAAAAATGACATGTTATCGAAGCTGTTATTTTATGTCTGTCTAGATGGCCCGACCATGGTATTGAGTGACTCAAAGAAAGGACTAATTCCCTACCATCCTTGGGAACTACCATTTGTGGCTCAGGACTCTGTTTACGAAACAAAAACCCATCACAGTAAAAAAAAAAAAAAAAAAAAAAAGCTCCCCGACTACTGTTCTCTCTTT
This sequence comes from Sinocyclocheilus rhinocerous, assembly GCF_001515625.1. NCBI lineage: Eukaryota > Metazoa > Chordata > Actinopteri > Cypriniformes > Cyprinidae > Sinocyclocheilus > Sinocyclocheilus rhinocerous. Next base: position 91,045 of record NW_015650713.1, read on the forward strand.
TCGAGGAAAGAGGGGCAGCCATCTG
>NW_015650713.1:91079-97239 GCF_001515625.1 Sinocyclocheilus rhinocerous
ATGACTACTGTTCACCTCTGCCTGGCCTATCAATGTACTCTTCTCTACCAAACTATACAGGGCACCCACTTTGCAGGCATTCATTTGCAATTGTATTATATCTTGGGGTACTTTATAACCCAATGTATTCTCAGGAGCAAGTTCCTTTTCACTCACCCCTACATGACGAATCTTTTCTCTCTTCCTCTGGGTCCTAGATTAGTTTTACCAGGATCTGCTTCTAGGACTACATCAAAGAATGGTAAGGCTTCAAGTAATCCTACCCCATCCTCCCTACACAGCCATATTACAAACCGGCAAAGGAAAAAGATCAAACAAGACAGGCAGATCTTGACCCAGCACCATAGGGTAAAGCAAATCCGGTGAAAGGCCTACTTCCAAGAGGTAAGACTGTCCTTGCACTACCACAAAAACATCAGCTGTAGGATAGTACCTTTCATCACCATGAACACATTTGATTACTACTGGAGAGGTATGGTTCCATAAATTAATATGCATACTCCCAGTTCCAACTAAAGCATTTACTTCCAAACCATTCAAACCTACGGTTACATGATGTATGGAAACCTTTGCTGCACTAGTTGGGCTATCTGGTCTTGGTACACCACACATTTGCGTGTGTGGAGGGTTTATTAGGGCAACTAGGCTTTGTATGCCCTCCTGCCCACACTGATAGCACACAATAACTTTGGGGTTAGACCTTAATCTCCCACTAATAAGACCGCCAACATCACTCACAGGTTTACCTCCTGTTATACTAGTCTTCGTCGGTGATACAGGCCTCTTCTGGGTCTTTTGGGGTCTTTGAATGTCTTCCATTGGTTGTAAGACCAAGGTTGGCCTCGTCGTCGTGCTGCAACAAAAACATCTGCCAGTTCTGCAGCCCTTTCTGCTGAGTCAGGATTATGCTCCTTCGCCCATGTCTGAAGCTCTGGGGCAAGCATACGAAGATATTGCTCCAGAATAATCACCTCTGCAACTTCCTCCTTACTCTGATTCTGTGGCTGTACCCACTTGTTGAAAGTATCCTTAAGGCAGACAAAGTTCCTTAGGGGTCTCATCAGCTGCTACCTCTTTGTAATGAAACCTCAAACAAAAGGCCTCTGGATTAATATCATATTTCTTTAAAACTGCTGCTTTCACATAATCATAGGCAAGGGACTCATTAATATCCGTTCACATTAGCACTACAAGCTTTGCCAGTAAGTAATGGCACTAACCTCATAGCACAGTCTGATCTCGGCCATCAACATGCACTGACTATCTGCTCAAAGGATGTAAGGAAGTGTTCCACATCATCTTCTTCATTAAGTGGCTGTAGACGTGGCTCTGTCATAGCCCTTGACTGCTCTACGGCTTGACTAGCGATACAGGTGCATCTCAATAAATTAGAATGTCGTGGAAAAGTTCATTTATTTCAGTAATTCAACTCAAATTGTGAAACTCGTGTATTAAATAAATAAATTCAATGCACACAGACTGAAGTAGTTTAAGTCTTTGGTTCTTTTAATTGTGATGATTTTGGCTCACATTTAACAAAAACCCACCAACTCACTATCTCAACAAATTAGAATACTCCATAAGACCAATAAAAAAAACATTTCTAGTGAATTGTTGGCCTTCTGGAAAGTATGTTCATTTACTGTACATGTACTCAATAAGTGGTAGGGGCTCCTTTTGCTTTAATTACGGCCTCAATTCGGCGTGGCATGGAGGGGATCAGTTTGTGGCACTGCTGAGGTGGTATGGAAGCCCAGGTTTCTTTGACAGTGACGACATTCTAATTTATTGAGATGCACCTGTATATGGTGAATCCTGAGGTACATTGGCTCGACCACCTCCTTGATCCGAAGAGGTATATTGAAGACATGAAGGAGGAACAGAAGTCGGCGTTGTTCTCGTATGTACTTCCTCTTGAAGAAGCGTAAATTGATTTTGAAGAGCATTCTATCTGGTCTCCTGCCACGCTGCCTACTCGTCAAGTCGTTTGTCTCTCTGTTGCTGCATCTTGATATGGGCACGGAGCATGTCCCGTATCTCCTCTACCGTAACATTCTTTGAATAGTGATTCACTCCGGCAGATCCTCAGCATCAACTCCTCCTGTACTTGTTGCCGCCAGTTTATCATCTTTTACAACTCTCTTCGGTCCCATTCTGACCAATGAAAGGAAAAAAAGGAAGAAAAAAAACTATGCTGCTGCCCCCTACTGGCACAATCCCACCACTGGAAGATTCAACCAGTAGGAAAAAAAAAAAAAATGGGGCAGCGGGCCTCAGCACAACTTTCAGGGATGTTATTTTCAACACAAAATTACAAAATAAAGTAAAAAAAAAACAATTATACAATAAAGATAGGTGACTACATTTGCCTCTCTCTAACTCACAGAGGTCTATGGACTGCAGTACCTGTTCAACCTTAGAACCCCACTAACTACTGCACACACCGTTAGGCTTTATACTTTGGTGACCAGCACCAATTAACACCTAAAGGGAAACACATACACACAGATAATGGCCATTATACAAAATACACAAACATAAAAACATTCAATAAATAAAACAAAACCCTTCAAAACACACCTTCCCCAAATTACATTAATGTATAAATCAACTTTTATTTATATATAAAAAAAGAAAGTGGGAATTCTTGGAATTGTTATTCTTCTTTTCCTTTAATGACGTTTGGCAAACCTACTGGAAGGTGCATACCGCCGCCTACGGCACGACACAAGCATGACAACTTACGTAAAATAATGATCGGCTGAGGAAAGCTGACACTAATCTGTTAAAAAATTTTTTAAATGTCCCCGCTGGGAACATCCCTAAAATGCATATTAAGTATTAAGTTCTTTCAATCCACCTTTTTCCTGAACCCGGAAGTCTCGCCCGACTGGAACGATGCTTTACATTTCCGGCCTCTGGTGTTTCTAGTCAAATTAACATATTTTCCGAGCTGCTAATATAACGTTAAAGCTATGAAAATTGTTTTAAAAAGCACATGGTGCCATAGTTTCATCACTTTACAGTGTCACAATGAAAATGTCTTTTTGCTGTAACTCACCTGTCATAGTTTAATGAGTGGGTAGGTGACATGAAGTGACCCGTGGTTAGCTGCATTAAAAACACACGAGTGCACATATCCTACAAACAGCTCCTGATCAGGGCGAAGTTCGCAGGATTTTGTCCTCAAAATGATAAGAGCTCTCATTATATTAACTTTTTCTTTATTTTTTCACACACAGTATTTTAACTTAATCGCTGCAAGCCATGCTCGTTTTCTTTCGTCATCATTTATGCAAGGCATACAACGCCAGACACGGTCAGATTTTCTGGTGCGCAAAACAAGTACTTTACAGGAATTCCTTAAGCTTATTGCTGTTACTGTGGCAGCCAACTACAGCACAGCTTAAAACTGCACACATTTTTATATTTAGTGTTACTGAAAAAGCATCAGTTTAATTAATTCAGTCAATTTTTTTACCCCATTTTAACATGGATTTCTATGGAGACCAGAAGCCAGAAGACCAGAGCACCCAGACAGAAGTTAGAATCCATCATGGCGGCACTCATCAGTTACTCAGGAAAAAGGTGGATAGTATTCATGCTCCACATTCTGTGCTGCTGTGAAAGTGATGTAGAGCTTGACAAAAAAAAAAAAAAAAAAAAAATTTAAAAAACATTTTTTAAATGTATGTTGTTCGTGATAGAGCATATAGGTATAGCATAATTCTGTATTTTTAGCTATGTAGAATTAAGAATATTTCTATTTTTGCATCACCATTGCCCTGTGCATGCAAAAAAAAAAAAAAAACTAATATTGAAATACATTTTTTAAATGTATGTTGTTCGTGATAGAGCATATAGGTATAGCATAATTCTGTATTTTTAGCTATGTAGAATTAAGAATATTTCTATTTTTGCATCACCATTGCCCTGTGCATGAAGGTGAAGGACCAAGTTTGTTCAAGTTTTGGATGTAATATTTTTTATTTTAGCTTTGTTTAAAGTATCGTTAAAGGATTGTACCAAATCAAACCAAATCATGACATGAGAGTATCATTACACCCCTAAATATACTATATACATTACACTCTACTATATGTTGTGCAATTTGTGTGTATATGTTACCTCTCTACACACTGCAGCAATCTGTCCCTCATCCATGCATGTCTCGGTTACCACATCAGTAAGTGAACCACCTGCCAAATATTCCATCACCACCCACAACTCATCTCCTACTAGATAACTGAGACAGAAAGATGAAAACATTCATATTACAGGCATCAACCGGACCCCTGAATGCAAAGATGGTAGTAAAATATGGTACCTATATGGTATCTATATAGGTAGTTTTCAGTATTTCAGGTTGAGCAAAAAGTTTAATGCTTTGCTAAATATTTTTAATGTTATTTACAATTATTCAAATAGCAGATTTATTAATTTTTATGAAGATTTTTTTATTAGATTTTTTTTTATCTAAAAAGATGTACAAATGAGAATACTAGCAGAAACATTTAATCCAATTGAGAAAACAATACAGTACAAATGTTAACAAAACATTTGTTAAAAATGTTTATGTATGTGCTATTAAATAAACATTATGGCTATCAACAGCATAAAACAACTTATATTAATTAAGTTTGGCATTATCCCAATTAATCTCACATTTTGAATTTACTGCTTTTTCCTCTAAATATAGATTTCTGTTATTTGTAGTCCATTTTCTTTCGACCATTAAATTGAGTATTCACATTCTGTCTGAAAATGCTTTTATGAACAATGTACATTGAAATTTGTTATGTTCACGAATAAGGCCAAATAGCCATATTCACACACACACGCATGCACGCACACACACACACACACACACACACACACACACACACACAGGTATACATTAACATGTTAATCAGTTAATATATATTAAGACTGAAGGTTGTACCTATCCAAGTAGTTGACTATATTGGGGTTTTTGTTTTCCCTCATCACAAGGATCTCATTAATAATGAGCTCTTTCTTTGGCTGCTGCTGCAGATTCATCTGTTTGATTGCCACCTGAACAAAGTAAAAGGAACAGAGGTCAGCAAAGGGAAGGAGGCCAATATTGCAAATGTGGATGCTTTCTTAAAACTGAAACAATCTGGTTAACCTCTTGTCCTGTGGCAATATCGATAGCGGTGTATACTGTCCCAGATGCCCTAAAAACAAAGCAAAGAAGCAGGTGAAAACTTGTAAATTGTAGTACTAAATTGTAGTGACTCATACATGAATCAATGACCAATAGGGGGCAGCCTTGGATTATATTATTTTTCAGCATTTAATTTAGCAATTAGAATTTTTGTAATGCTCTCAGACCACCTCTCAAGAAATATGTACATGTGTATATGGGTATTTGACATGTGAGACAAGCTATACTTTCTAAAACTACTTTAAACAACATTTTTTATAATTTAGCTTTAATAATGTCATATTGTTTGAAAGACTACATTTGTGTTTTTACAAATGCATTTGTTGCACCACAAGACCATTTACATTTAACAAGTAAATTCAATCAATCAGTCAAAAAAAAAAATAAAAAATGGGTGCTAATGGCTGAGCACCCACAAACAATTTGTGAGCATGCAGCCGCAGAACATAAAACATACATAAAACAGTCACCCTTTATATTAGGTGGCTTTAACTACTTAACATTAAATACCTAAACGACTATAGATTTACGGTGTAACAAAATTTTCTGGAAAATTCCCACATTTGAAGGAATGAGTTTGAGGTATAGTATAGGATTAGAATGAAATATTTGGGTTACTGTTAGGGGTACATTAACAGTTAACAGTGTAACTACAAATGTTACTTATAATACACATGTACACTCTTAATAAGTAAATTGTATCAAATGTTAAAGTACACAGTACACTCTAAAAAAAGATGGTTCTTTAAAGGTTCTTTACATGCATGTTTTATTTAGAACCATAGCATTCTGAAGAACCCTTTCATGCTGAAATGGTTCTTTGTCTTAGAGTTTAGGGTTCTTTGTTCCCGCCCTTTTGTTTTTTAAATCTGTAACTGTCAAAGCACCTCATTATTGAATTTCTGGAGTTCAGTGATCCAACTACACAGACTGTCAACACACTCTCAACAGGTAAATGATTTCATTCTTAAA
>NW_015650713.1:97815-98688 GCF_001515625.1 Sinocyclocheilus rhinocerous
TTTTTTTGGTCACATACAAGTGTTTGCAGCTCTGCTAAGCTGTGGAGACTTCTCTCCTCTTCTCCACTAAGCAAAAGAGACAATCAATTTATAATTCATATTGTTAGATTTTTTAAATTATTACTTGGGTTTATGTATAAACATACCCAGTCACAAAAATTATTAAAACTAGGGGAGAGTAACACTTTTTGACTTTCTCAGTTTGTGTAAATCCACATGGGGTTCAGAATATAATTTTTTTATCCACAGTAATTTTACACTTGTCTAGTACAAATATGTCGCCCGTTGGTGGGGTACATTGTAACATCTGAGGGGCACGTTGTAACATGACCATAAAACAGCTTAAAATGTTATCTGATCGAATGAAAAAAATATACAAGACAAACTAAAATATTTTGTTAATAAAATAAAATAATAATTTTTTTTTCAAATAAAATAATGGCGTTTTTTAAGAATGAAAAATAATCTGATTTTGGAGTTTGACAATGAACACATTGCAATCATGCTTGGGACAGCCCACACAAACGAGCAAAAATGCTTTACATGCCTTGAAATAATAATTTCTAAACATTAAACATTGACTGTCTGTCTTTATTCACCTGTTTCTCGTTGTTTCTCATTAAAATTCATTAAAGTAAATAGTGTAAATTACATCACTAATGTAATAGAACAGCACATTGTTACGCAGTGTTACAACATGCCCCATCTGCGCAACTGGAGTTTATAACCACTTGCTGTCTTCTGCTAGTTAGCGAAGCATTAATAAAACTATCTAAACTTATAAATAACAGATTGGAGATTAAAATAATAGCAGATTTGTCTAATTTTAAATGAGTAATAAAAACTGAGATGAAAAATTTACTTAAACCAGAA
>NW_015650713.1:98712-99251 GCF_001515625.1 Sinocyclocheilus rhinocerous
GGCCTTCATAAACATAATTGTGTTTACACAAACACATGGACACACTGTAACTCTAAACTCAATTATGTATTTCAGATGTATCACTTCCCACAACCTCATCATCTGCAGAGAAAAATCGCCACTTAATCACACCAAAATGATGGACTTTAAGGCATCATATTAATTGGATTGTGATTGTTTCACTGAAACTTGGTCTTCCTCACATCTATTTTTTTTTTCTTATTTTGTGTTTTTACTTCTTTATGTATTTATTCATGTTCAATGTCAATTGTCGTTGTTAAGAGCACTGACAATTTTGCATGTCAATAAAAACATACTTAATTCACACAACATGCTGCTGTTGTGGTCATTGCTGTTGTTGTTTTAATGTAAAACCCTAACGTCTCGGTTACGTATGGTAACCCTCGTTCCCTGAAGGAGGGAATGGAGACGTCACACTACCAGTAAAATTTATACAAATTTGGGTTCAAAAATTATTCAGACCGAAAAAACTGAAGTTGAGGTTTTCATGAAGCTGGATGACAGCATGCCCAGGAGAC
>NW_015650713.1:101700-120140 GCF_001515625.1 Sinocyclocheilus rhinocerous
ACGTCAAGATATTATAAGACCAGGCAGATAGAGGGGTAAAAAACAATATTAATAAATAATATATACAAATAATACTAATATTAATGATATTAACATACTATTATTAATGAATTAAAACATCATTAAAAAAGTTATTTATAACACCAATAAGGTCCTATATAGCATTTTCAAAGCATGGTTCTATATGGAACCCTATAAAAAAAGTTCTATTTAGCACTAAAAAGGGTTCTGCTACTGTAAAGCCGAAGACCCCTTTTCTGGTACTGTTTAGAACCATTTTTCTTAAGAGTGTAGTTAAAGCCACCTAATATAAAGTGTGACCCATTTTTTCTTATACATTTCTCAGTTTTAAATCTAAAATTGTGATAGTGATAATGTTAATGGACATTAGCATTAACGTGTTAACAGACATGTTATATGTCAACTACCCATATAAACACTAAGGAAATAAACATGACAAAGTGGTAATATTATTTAACAGTTAGTTCGTGGAGGATATGCATGATGCATGAAGATTAACAGAATCTTACCAGTGTCATCAGTGTATAATTCCCCAGTCTTTTAGACATGCATATAGGGGTAATTGTTACATACGTATAAGATCAAAGAATCTGCTGTACTGCTTGATAAATGAAGCTGTGTATCACCTTTGGAAAGTATTAATTGGTCATGTCAACCCATGAACACAGAGCCTCTCACTTTCTATTATTCTTCTATTATTATCAAGGTGCATGGATAATAGAAAAGGGGTTAAATATACATGAAAACACCACTGGATTGTATTTCCTGCTCAGGATACAGGGACTGCCAGCAACTGACAAGAATATGCACAGGTCTGAAATCATTTATGTAGGAGCACAAGGGTAATAAAGAAATACAAAACAATTTATTTAATTTCCTTAAAGGGGTCATGAACTGCCTTTTTAAAAATTATTTTAATTACATTTTTTATTTTAATTACAATTATTTAATACAGTGTAGGTGTCATATGGGCTCTTTAATGATAATTTTATGGCTTTTTTTTGTCGATTTTGGAGTTTGACAGTCACTGGTTGTTATTTACTTTTATGGAAAAGAGCAGTGTAAATATTCTTGAAAGCATCGCCTTTACCGTACCATTAAAAATAAAATAAAATAAATACATTTTGAGCAAATACTGGATGTCAACAGATAAACTCAAAATACATTCAACACCTCTCTCCCTCTCTTTGGCCAGTAACCATGTATGAATTAAATTTTAATTTGCTTCTTTGACATTTCTTTCTTTATTCTTGACTTGTTCACCCTGGCACACACCCCCTGATCTCCCTTTCTCTTTTTCTTCTTCTCTGTTCCACCAGTCTTGATCTTCTCATATCTTTATGTCTTTAAAATGTGAAGTGAGAGGTGTAATGTGTAAGCTTGGGTGGTGCATAGATGATGACTGTAGATAAACGTACCCTTGTCCTATTTTCTCAAAACGTGTGTATTTCTTCTTAGGATCGCCAACGCTAACAATGCTTCCTGGATGAAAGGAGAGTCCTGTAAGACTATACATATGTACACAGAAGCAAACACATACACACAGAGCTTTTGGAAAAGTAACTGCTGAAGAGGGATGATTGAGTATCGTTGGTAGAGTAAGAACATTGATCTCTGTCTGTTATAAGAAATATAATGTCTGTTTTAGTGCTGAGTGCTGTTGATAATCTGGATCGCATGTGTAGAGTCAAATGGAAAAAAAGACAATGATTCACGTGTGCATACAAGAGACCAGACCTGCATTCCTAGTCAAAAATCCTAAAAGAATGTGTGTTAGATTATTACCGGAATTTCATCAGATTTTGGAACCAATCCCAAAGGATACTAATGGAATTGAATGAGAATTTAAAATGAATCTAAATCTAAAATCTGAATCTAAAAATGATATACAATCATCTTGGATAAACAGACATTCCTACCTCATTTTTTTTTGGTTTTATTGGATTATGAAAGTCCTTGAAATTCTTTTTGATGATGTACAGGAATATTTTATCTTAATAGGGAATCATAATAGTCCTTTTGGGATATTTAGATTACATTTATACATTTGGTAGGCACTTTTATCTGAAGCCGCTTGCAGCATATTCCAGGTATTTTACCACATTCCTTTAGGATTTTTCACTAGGGTGTAATTTCAAAATTTCTTATCTGATGTTTGAGAAGAACCTTTAAAAATGGAAACCTTAAAATTCAATTTAACAATTTATATGTATTGTGACTTAAAATACAGCGACACAATTTTGTCATTCATGAATACCACAGTAATAAACTAACAATTAAGTATCAATTTATTGAAATATTCTAATTACTAATATATATTTTTCTTTTGCATTTATGAGTTGATGTATAACCTTTTAAAGGCTAAGATTACTGGAGCCCTCGAACCAAATGTTGCTATAGTATCTCATAACAGTTAAATAATATTCTACCGTCAAACATACAGCTAAAAGCAACACTCTTGCCTACATACTGAGTTTTTCCAGTATTTCCTCATCTGTCATCTTGGATTTCTTCCTCTGTCGGTCAGTGTGACGGTATAGCGTACTGGACGTGTTCTCTGGCTGTACTTGAGACTCTGGAGGGGTCATGTCCTCTTTGACAGAAGCAGGAGGTGCAGCTGGCTCAATAACAGAGCGAGTGAAGATCTACAGAAAGATACAGTGATCGAGTAAAAGCAGAGATATGCATAGTAAAGAGAAAAAGAAAGGGAAATACGAGAAATTATAAATTTCTTAATTGTTTCTCCTAGACAACAAGATGAAATAGAGACTTTAAAGGGATAGTTCACCCAAAAATTAAAATGACCCCATGATTTATATGACCCTCATTATTCATGAGTGTCCCGGACATGTGCGTGAAACTGAGCATTTTTTAGTTCACGCTCCTTATATCTCAGAAGGTTTAATGGAATATTTCAAAAAGAGGTAAATATATTTCCAGCATTGCGCAAACTTAGGCCTAAACTACATTTGTTCATCATTTCGTGACAGTTTATAATGTTTTTATTAGTTTGCAGTGCACATTTTTTTTTTTATATTCCGGTACCTTTTTTAAATATTCCGGTAAACTTGCTGAGATACAGTATTAACTAAAATTCTCAGTTCCTCGAGCATGTCTAGGAAACTCATGAATATTCATTTATGCTCCGCCCACTGAAACCTAAAATATCAGAAACCGAAAATCTCATAACACCAATAAGAATATGCTAGTCTCACGAGAAACAAGTTTTGTTTACAGGGGCAAAGGAAGCAAAGTTTCCTTTGTTTAGCAAAGGCTTATATCGAAATCCTCTGACATTTTTCTTTACAAATCCTCGTTTTGTACTTCTAATTCGTGACCTGTGTTTTGCTTTGCTCTCTCCTCTGCACTTCCACATTCTTCACTTCTCACTGGAGCTTACGCTACACCTACGTCCTACATCATCCGCTGGAACACACTCTCTCATGTACGCGCGTACGACAGTTAGCGGAAGATAGAGATTACGGTTTATAAAATTTTAAATATGGATATAGTTATTACAAAAACACGTTGATTCACTTCAGGAGGCCTTTATTAACCCCACAGAGCCGTGTGGAGCACTTTTTTATGATGGATGGATGCACTTTATTGGACTATTGAATCTCAACCCCCATTCACTGCCATTATAAAACTTGGAAGAGCCAGGACATTTTTTAATATAACTCCGATTGTATTCGTTTGAAAGAAGAAAGTCATATACACATAGGATGGCTTGAGGGTGAATACATCATGGGGTAATTTTCATTTTTGGGTGAACTATCCCTTTACGTCTCAGATTTTTCTCCTGAGAAATTTTGTACATAATTTTTTTTGTTCATAATGTATTATGTATCTAATATCTAAAAATTATCATGCTGTACTAACAGATTTGGTGTGCTCAGGTCGTGGGGCAATGATGGGTGGAGCCTCATCATCATTGTCTTCATCTTCTTCTTCCTCTTCGTCCTCCTCTTCCTCATCTTCTTCTTCAGACACCGGAGGTGCAATAGGAGGTTCAGAAGTCGTCTTAGCCCCTTGCTGCACTCCCAAACAGACACACACACATATGCGCAGAGTGCAAACAGGGTTGAGCACTTGAGCCACAATCAATAGATATCACAAATGCATTTCTGTAGCCCACTGCTCATTCATAGCCTTCATATCTAGCAATTTTAATTAGGACTACTTCTCAAATTAAACTGTAGAGATTACTCCACAGTAACTGTTTCAAACAGTAGTATGCTACAGTGCATTGTTTTATTTAAAAATGCAAAATAACTTTTTATTTCTAAGATTACAACTGGATAATTTATAATCTTAAAAATAAAAAGTTATTTTACATTTTTAATTTTTTTTTAATTTTTATAATGGGTTAAAATGGCTGTGATTACTTCTGGTTCATTCATCAAAGAGAAAATCACAGTTAAAACAAATTGCATTGTTGATACATTAACATACTATGCATAAATGTACATACTATGCATAGTATACATACTATACGCTGCAGCAAAAGAAAGTATGCTTGTATACTATTCCTTATGCTGGTATGCACTACCGATATAGATAGACCCTTTGCAAAGTCAAATGGCAAATTGCAAGATCCTGAGCTAGGTGTCACTGCAGTTTCTGCAATGTCTCGTTCCCTCATCTCAGGAAACCAAGTTTACGTGAGTAACCGGAGACGTTACCTATTGATTTAGTTCACTCAACATTGCCTCAGAGCGTATAAAATTACACCATGTGTTACAGTGAGGGGTTGTGGCTCAAGTATGTCAAGTTACACAAACACACATATAATGTGCCGACAATCCAGTGTGACTTTCCAGTGTGACAGTCTTTGCTTAGACACAGGCAGGCCGTTCATGAGTCCGCCATGACTGCAATGGCTTGAATGGGGGTCCCGCGAGAGGATCCAACACAAGTGCCAAGTCCCAAGTTGGTAGGGTGGAAGGGCGAGGGGGGTTCATCCTTTTTGCACCCTTTAAGAATCACACCCTAGGTTATTTCTACCGACTGGGCAATTATCAAAGTGAGTATGGAATACTTTTATAACAGCCACATACACTTTCAATGTAGAGGATGTATGGTAAAAAAACACTCTTAAAGGAAGTAAAGATTGATTGTTATTGGACAGTTAAACGGGTCTTTGCCCCACAATCTGGACCAATTTGTGAAAACCATTTATGTGTGTATAGATGCCTTAGTGGAAGGAGCCCTGGCCTCGAAGATAGTGTTTAACATACTGAGAAAGCGCATCTTGTGCTGGCAAGCTCCGTTGAGCAGCTAGACACAAAGATTAGATTAAACTCTGGGGAGGGATGCCATATCATATCATCAGGGATGCGTCTCTCCTCAGCTGGATAGTCCACTTCCGCCCTGTTCGAATAAACTCCAAATCATATTGACATTCAAAGGGTATAATCCCCATTATCTGTGAACCACCCCACCCCTTGATATTATGTCTGTACCGCAATCCAGCCCCTGCCTGACGCATCTGTTGTAATACTCTTTCTCTTGATCACCTGGCCAATAGGAACACCCTGGTGATACAACGTCATATCGTGCCAGTGGGCCAAAGCATCCAAAAAGCCACGTGTTAAATTGGATGCCACATGCTCGGAGGCATGCAACTCTTTAGCCAGAGCTGAAGTGGTCACATATGCAGGAATCCTAATCTGCACACTGCTGATGCAGCAGCCATCAGTTCGAGCATCCTCTGAAAATATTTTAGTGGAGGAGACTGCCCTAACTTGAAGACTGCAAGAGAGCGGATCACTTTCAGCGAACACTCCTCTGAGAGAGATTTCATAACCCACTCTGATACTCCTGGCTGTGCCTGCCATGCTTTGGTATGTAAATTGTGACAGTAGGCGAGGTGGACTGCATTGCATATTGGCCAGAGAAGAACTGTGCCCGGTTGCATGAAAGCCCTTAAGTGATTTGACTTAGGGGTATCCCTGAGGAGAAAAAAAATCCCAGAGCAAGGGTTTAGAGCAGTGGTCGCCAACCCGTCGATCGCGATCGACTGGTAGATCTTTATCACTGTCCCAGTAGATCCCGAAAAAAACAGTAAAATAAGTACAAAAATGCATTACATTTATGGGGTTATATTAATCTTTCACTGAAGGGTACTGTCTTGAGAAAAGTAGGAAACGCTATAGTGCGGTGGGTTCATAAGCAGTGTTGCCAAGTCCGCGGTTTTCCCCATTGGGCTACTTTAACACTGTTGCCGCGGGTTGTTGTTCATGTCCGCGGGTTGAAGCGATCCCAATAACGTGATATTTAGTCCCTGGAATGTGAATTTTACTGGAAGATCACCGCCGAAAAACGTGTATTTTACCCCCGGAATGCGATTAATTAAAATACTAAGTAAAGGGCCTCAAATTTGAAGTACAATCTGGGATGTCTTTTTCTATCAATTCTTCAATAGGTAGATCTTGTCTTTCATAAAGGCCGAGGTCAGGGATCTTGGGCCTAAAAAGGTTGGTGACCACTGGTTTAGAGCATTGCAACTTAAGTGTCACCCTTACCTAAGTGTTTATGTTCTCAACCAGAATAATACTTTTTCCCGTGGCGGCAACATTAGGTATGTTTATTTGCTGCCTTTTACCGTTAAGTGGCGCTATAACCATAAACTCTGAAAAGTTAGAAAGTGAATATGTAGGAGGCTCATTCTCCCAAGTAGTTTACTGCGTAGTGGAGAAATTAAAGTGAAACATTTAATTTTGGAAACATAACTAAACAAAATCATCATCACAGGACCAAATTTAGTACTGAAAATTAAATGTAGGCGTTCATTACGAAAATTAACCATGGTTTTATTATAGTGAACATGTAGTAACCACCAGGTTTTTTTTGGGCATATTGATTACCATTTGTATAACCACAATTTTACTACAAATACCTTGGTTAAACTATGGTTAGTGTAGCAACACCAAGGCTAATTTGTGGTTACCATGGTTTAACTATTGTAACCAATTTTGTAGTAAAAAGTTTCATAAGGGTTATTTGAATAAAATTCAAATACAGAAAGACTTTGATTCCGTGCTTAGTTCTTAATCTATATTATAAGTAGAAATGCATGTCAGTAGCATTTTTAGTACACTCTAAAAATGCTGGGTCATTTTTTTTAACCAAACACTTGGGTTGAGCCTGCAGGCTTTTTCATCCTCTTCAGGAGAGAGCGGTTCTCATCACTGCCGAATTGGTGCATTTTTTCGGTAAAATACAAGTTTGTGTACGTTTTATTTGATCTATAAAACCATTACTGTGCTGTAAATCATTTTATTATATACAAGGCAACATATAGGGACGCGATGTCAGTCACCTAAACGAGGTTTAGGTATTTTTATTCCTAAAAATCCTGAATCTGATTAGCTTGGATGTTAAAATATGTTCTCTGAATTGTGTATTTGTTTATGGGCAGGTTATGTAGTCAATAACAGCATTTTTTTGGCTAAGAGTGAAAACGCGGGACAGCGGTCTGAATTTTGCAGTTCCCCCACCAAACGAGCCCAGCTCCGGCAAGAGATCCACTGTTAGTGAAAACCAACTGGATAACAGAGACCGGTTGATTACATGTGTAATTTTTTACTTCTTAATCTTCGTTAAACGAGTTTAAACTTAGGCAATAGGCCTATTGTATACTTGTTAAAAACAAGTATCACTCGGCGGCCATACTTGCAATGCCTCCGAGTAGCTCATCCAAGACCAAGTCCTGTCTAAATGAAAGGGGGAATCCTGAAATCTCAAAAACTGCCCTATGAACTCACAAATAAATTACAAATTTAAATCAGCAACAAAATCTGAAATGAACTGCCCCATGAATGTTGTTTGTTATGCTCAAATAACGTTAAAAAAAGCGTATTTTTCAGGCTAGACCAGCCAATGCGCATCTGCAGTCAAAACACGCTTATGACTGGTCAGTTTTCTATGGGAACCGGAGCTTCTACACGGCCGCTGCAGTGACGCAATTACTTTACCAATCAGTGAGATTGACCCAGTCACTAACGCAACATTTGGGTAACACAAAAACTACCCAACACTGGAAAAAATAACCCAACACAATGACCCAAGAGGCTCAACCCAGCGATTGGGTTGAAAAAATAACCCAGCGTATTTTAGTGTATAGAACTCCACCTGTATACAGTACTGTTTGTAAAGAGAGTGAGAGAAAAAACATGACACTTTTCCTAAAATTATTCTATATATTTAATTTATAATATATTTTCATTTCAAAGGATGAGGAAAATACAGTGACTTTAATATCTTTGCAGCTCTGGAAATAGCAAAGCGCTGTGCTTGCGCTGTAGACTAATAAAATAAAAAGTGAAATAGGCCTACACTCAGGGGCATAGCCATCATTTCAGAAGTGAGGGGGAGAGAAATGTCAAATCTATTTTTTATTTATGTATTATTAATTGATAAGTTGTATTTTTCTCTTATTTCTTACTTTTAACTGGCTAACAAATCAAAAACACTGCTAGAGAATAACCAATAATTTGTATTCTATTATATTTTTCTTATATTTTATATACTACAAACACTTTTTTCCATGGTTGCTATAGTTACTACATCTCACAATAAACAAAACATAACAAACCACAGACCTAAGCTTTACTACAACCACAGTTGTACTAATATATTTGCATTTTGGAGAATACCAATATCACAGGAAACAAAAAAATGTAAACCAAACTGGACAGAGGATGAAAAGGATGTATTATTTTAGAACAGGGGTGTCCAAAGTCCGGCCCGGCCCGTGGATGAATTATTTTTAAACAACTTGTCTATTAAAATGTATTATATGTGGCCCGCCAAGCATATTTACAAATCATGCAGTTCCCTTTCGAGAGGGTCTCTTGACATTGCGTACAGCGTAAGCTGATCACATTGGGGAAGCACCTTTCTCCTCAAATACTGAAGCCTTATTCGCGTAACGCCCAGGGCTGGACTGGGACAAAAAAAATCGGCCCTGGCATTTTTTGGTCCAGGCGGCCTATCACCACTTCGAGATATATATATACTATACCAGTCAAAAGTTTTTGAACAGTAAGATTTTTAATGTTTTTTAAAGAATTCTCTTCTGCTCACCAAGCCTGCATTTATTTGATCCAAAATACAGCAAAAGCAGTAATATAGTGAAATATTTTTACTATTTAAAATAACTGTTTCTATTTGAATATGTTTTAAAATGTAATTTATTCCTGAGATTTCAAAGCTGAATTTTTAGCATCATTACTCCAGTCATGATCCTTCAGAAATCATTCAAATATTCTGATTTGCTGCTCAAAAAACATTTATTATTATTATTATTATTATGTTGAAAACAGCTGAGTAGAATTTTTCAGGGTTTTTTTTATTAATAGAAAGTTCAGAAGAACAGCATTTATCTGAAATATAATTTTTTTTGTAACATTATAAATGTCTTTATCGTCACTTTTGATCAATTTAAAGCATCCTTGCTAAATAAAAGTATTAATTTCTATAATTTCCCCCAAAAAAACAAAAAAAAAACATTATACTGACTCCAAGCTTTTGAATGGTATAGTGTATAATGTTACAAAAGCTTTTTATTTCAGATAAATGCTGATCTTTCGATATTTCCCTTCATCAAAGAATCGTGAAAAGAAGATTCCTGCCTCCGTTGGGAGTCCCTATCAAGCACTTTACCAGTTCAACTACTCTCTTCTTCTCCTCCGGCCTTGCTCTTTGGCCCGTATCTCTCACCGCAGAGCAAGCCTGTTCTTGATAAATCTCCTGTAAAAACGTGGGAAAAGCCGACGAGGAAGAAGTTGGGGTGATGCGATCTTTATATCGGCGGAGCAAAATACTTCAGCGCTCCGTCTATAGCGCATTGTGATTGGATGTTTATGCTGTCAATACAGGAGACAAACCAATGGGCCACTGGCTGCTCGCTGTCCCTGCGTGATGGTTTTCGACAAAAAAACATTCTGTCGGCCCCTCAAGTGCGTCAGCCCACCGGGAAAATGCCCGGTATGCCCGATTACCAATCCAGCCCTGGTAACGCCCTAACTGCCCGCATTGTGATGCTAAAAAAGTGAGCGTCAGAATTCTCCGGGATTGGTTAGCCTTCGCACAGCCACCCCCTCAACCGCTCTCTTCAAGCAGCTGAGGAAGAAGCACCGAAATCGCACCTATTTGGAGCACGAAGTATTAAGTGGCGAGTTCACGCTGGCTCAGAGCCCACGTGCTTCCCATCTGCTGATCCATCCATGAGTGTGAGGACTTCCCGCCTTCGGATAGCGCTTGTCATAGGCGTTGCTTACTTAAATAAAGAAACAAACTTGGCTCTCACGCTCCCCTCATGGTAGTGGAGATATAAACTGAATGAATGTGAGGTTTGCAGCAAAGGGCTCATATGCTGACACAGGTCCCGCTGACACCCTACGCTCTGAACGTGCTTACATTACAAACAGCACCCCGCCTCAGCGGCGTTCTGGATTGTGACACAACATATCCCAGCCAAGGCGCTTCCAAAGCGCGGCACTTTGCCTGCTAGATCGCAGATTACTCCAATTGCTTACTTAATCATATAAACAGCTCGCCCGACCCAGCGGCGAGCTGTCGTGTACAAAGCAGCTGGGCAGGCAGCTTCAGCCTTCACGAGGTTATGACGTATCACTGCATAAACACCAGCTAAGCGGTTGTTTTCAGTAGTGGAGTGTAGTGCTTGTCTATACTAACTGCCGTAAATTCCAGTGCTCTTACTGGCTTCCTAGGATATGCACCAGTGCTGTGCCGCTGTGTTCATTAGGACATGTAATGCCATTTAAAAAATACTGCTGCCGCCGCTCGTTGCCTTCTATGATACGCACCGGCAGTGCCGCTGTCTTTCGTACCTGTTTAAGTGCTGTTTACACTGACAGCTATTTATACAACACTGGCGCCCTTGATAAGCACTGATTGTGCCGCTGTCTTTCATACAGATAGCAGTGTTGCTTACACTAACAGCTATATACAAGCCGGCGCTGCCGCCGTGTGTTGCTTTTTATGATAAGCACCGGCTGAGCAGCTGTCTTTCGTGCAGATGTATAGTGTCGTTTCACTGACCGCTATATGCTGACGCTGCCATCATGCGGTGCCCTTCTTTGATAAGCACCGGTTCTGCCGCTGCCATGCAAGTAGTGTTGCTACTGTTATATTTGCCGGAACTGGCGCTGCCGCAGCGCGTTAACCTTCTATGACTTCTATGACTATGACTAGCACCGGCTGTGCCGCTGTCTTTCATACAGATTGCTGGTGTTGCTTACACTGGCCACTATGTAGGTCACTGTTTGCTATATATGCTGGCGCTGCAGCAGCGCGTTACCCTTCTATGATAAGCACCGGCTGTGCTGCTGTCTTCCAAAAACTGACCGCTATATGCTGGCACTGCCGCCATGCGTTGCCTTTTTGTGATGAGCGCCGGCTGTGCCACTCTCTTCATACAGATGTGTAATGTTGCTTACACTGACCGCTATATCGACTGGCGTTACAGCTATCATAGCTCTGTGCGACTGCATGTAAATCTAGCCCAGCTTCAGACTCTTGCATAGAGCCTGAGCCAGCTGCGAAACTAGAGAACTCGTGGACGAAATGCCATCTGTTCCCGATGTTAAACGTGCCGCAAAGTGTTATAGTCGGATCGACATTAAGTCTACCCGCTATTTTACTCTTCTCTCCGTTTCACTTCCTATTGCGGGCACTATCACTGGTTGTTTTTGTGCTGGTTGTTCCACTGTGCAGTGCAACAAGCTGGAAGAGAGAATACAGGAGATACTAATCTGTTGGCTATCAAAATAATTTTCTTTATCTCTCCAAAAAAAAAAAAGTGGATGATATGCACACTCTCTCTGTCAGCGGGTCATGTACGGTTTTCAGACCTAATGACTGTAAATTGTGCTTAAACCGAGAAAGGGCTAACATATCCAAGGTGCTCTCAATGCTGTTCAGAGCCTAGGTGACATCTCTCTCGGCTTTACTCCGAGCGAGTGTGCGGCGAGGGGGAACTCCGCCATAAGTTATGTGCACGCTTTGTGTCCACGTAAGTTGTGTGAACCCCGTCCCTGTCCGTGTGTACGCTTTCCATGTTTGAAAAAAAAAATAAATAAAAATTCAATTTCGGAAAACAAACTACTGGTGTGCAAGCTGACTATACGAGAGCCATGTCTCGTCTTGGTCTAAAGGGATATCTATTGAGGATATAATGTTCAACGGCTGGATGGGCTTTGCAGAATAAAATTGCCACAATCTTAAACAGTGGCTTCTCGGGTCCTTTCGGTTCAAGTCTGCTCGCTCAAGGTAGACCAGATTATTGCTTCTTGAGTTAAGTCGCTGCTACGTTTTATGATTCATCTCGCTGCTTGTGCACTGAGCCGGTGGGATGGCTGGGAGGCCCCGCCCCCCTTTCTGGGCTGTGGGGTTCCACTAGATCCGCTAGGGTATGACGTCATGACGATGACAGCGCTGGCGCAGCCGCAGTTCACACTCTATATTGCGGCAGCCTGATTGTTCCCATAGTGCGTGTCGGTCTCTTCTATGTACCAATCTTTTCAGTGATTACAGCGGCAGTGCCCCTGTATGATTTGTCTTGCTGCTATTATCCTGTGGGTTACAGTCATTATGCTTGAAACTGCGGTTTGCCCTCCTTAAATATGGGCTATCGTTACTGTTGGCTATGTTACAATTATCCCACTGTACTGTTTTAAATTGCGCCGGGTCCGTCGCTTGTTGATGCAGTTGTTATGTTGTCTAGCACGGCTAGCTTCTGATAGTAATGAGCACTGAGTCACCACTTCTATCTTAAGCGCCGAGTTAACCAGAGTTTTCTATTTGAGTTTCAGCGGCCGCTAGCCCCTGAACAATGTGTTCTTACTGCGCTTGCCCCATTCTACTAACTGGCTGCAGTGTTATAAGGTGCCATCGGATAATGTACACCAAGCGCCGGGCCCACCGCTTGTTGCAATAGCCATGATATTGTCTATGACAGCTGTTTTCTGATAGCTTTTTATCTTTGCCGGTGTGTGCATGCACATACAGCACTTCAGCAGGCCCGCCCTCCCTCTCAGAGCTGCGGGTTTCCACTAGGTCCGTTAAAAATAAATAAATAAAATATTCCCTTGCCTTAAAAAGATGACGAGTTCCATATAAAATACACAGATTGCACCGTCTCAACGGTGTAATGCTCACTTCCGTGTAGGCTTCAAAACGCCCCAGTGTTTTCAGAACACTCCCTCAGACTGTTCGCACTGTATCATTACTTGGCAGGTTGGGACTGCTTCATTTGTGACCTCTTTAACTATGATTAAAAGCATGCCACACACTATCCACACACTGAACTTGCAAGCACGATGTCAGACACTGTAATATGCTATGGTCCCCTCCCTGCTTACCGTGGTGACGAGGATACATAGCAGACTGTCGTCACTCAATGGCTGGATGTCTAAGTGGTGCCCGCAGAATAACATAGGTTTCATAGACAATTGGACGAGTTTTTGGGGCAGACCTGACCTGTTGAAAAGAGATGGTCTTCATCCCTCCTGGGGTGGTGCCGCTCTTCTGTCTAGATATATAATATGGCACATAGTCTTAGAGTTTGTACTTGACTAACTGGGGCCCAGGTCAGGAAGCAGAGAGACTGGCTAAACCGACCGTCTGCTAGCCGCTTCATGTCACAGAAATCAGTTAATTCTCAGCACATAGAAACTATTTCACCTAGATATCACACTATAGAGTTTACTATTGTCACTTTGCATTATTGACACACTATTTTCCTAATTAATGCTGTACAGTTGCTTTGACACAATCTGTATTGTTAAAAGCGCTATATAAATAAAGGTGACTTGACTTGACACACTCGAGCTCGCATCTTGGTGACTTGCAAATGCCTAGAAGTGCTGGCCCTATGGAGGAGCACAGCCTTGTGCAATGGTTGCCCGGCATTCTGTGCCTGGACAGACACAGAGAAATAGTAGGTTACCTGATGACCTGCCTGGATCTGCCTGGTGATTGGAGCAGTTCATCTGTCTCTTATGTGTTTCTACACTGAAGTCCATCACAAGCATGTTCTTGTTCGCATGGACAACATGGCATGGACAACAAGGCGGTTCCCGTTCTCACGCTCGTGACGAGCCTGAAGAGGGGGGCAGACTAGCACCTCCTGTCTGTTGAGCTGTCTGTCTCCCCGGCCATCTCAATCGCAGGGCGGACATACGTCGAGGCACAGGGCACACTCAGCCCTGGTTCTCGGGACATGAATGGCTAATTTCCTTGAGGAGAGATCCCCTCTCAAGCGAGCGACTCAGTCTGGCATCCAGCCTATATGGAATCTGCGTGTCTGGCTACTTGGTAGAGTTTGCCGAAGTTAAACTCACTGTCACTGGAAGTGCAAAAGACATTCAGAGGTGAGCGCTCTGTTTACTAGATGTCTCTACGGTCATAGGTGGGGAGCCTTCGAAAATTGTTGCACTTCGAAGGGCCAAGACCCTGTCAACTGCCTGTTTTCAGTAGCTTTTTTACATGAGAGTTCGGATGACGGCTGTACGCCCTCTACGCTCAAGTGTGTATAGCTGTGATATCAGCATTCATACTGACATTGATAGGTTGTCAGTGGGGAGGAATGATGTGATTAGATTTCTATGGGGCACGAGGCAGATTAACCCCCTTTGCCTGTCAACTACCCCCACTTGGGACCTCGCTTTGAAAAAACACCACTTCTGTAGTAGGCGGTACCGGCGTTGCTGCAGCCTAGCCAACTTACACACAGTTCCCCAGGCCATTGTGCTATCTAATTCCGGTAAGCTCCACAACTGCATGTCTAACTCCGATTAGAAGCTGTTATCTGGAATGTGCTGCTTTTGTGTACTTGTGTACAGGGGCTGTACCATACATTGCGATTACTGTTGAGTGTCGCTGCGTTTATTTGACGTCTCCGCTTATGCTGAGCACCCTTCGCAGTAACATGACGCGAAGGTACACGTTCCCCAATGCGATCAGCTTACGCTGTATGCAACGTCGAGAGACGTAACTGACGTTTACGTTTACTGACGTAACCTCGGTTCCCTGAGAAGGGAATGAGACATTGTGTTCATGCTGTGTTACATGCACTCAGATCTTTCACAAGCTCTCATAGTCAGTCGAAAAATTCGGCTGAAATGCCACTCGGCACCGCTTATATAGAGCGCTTTCCCGCCACCCTTTTTGCGAGCTCGAGCGCCATTGGCCATTGCGATGCAATGGCGTTAAGCGAATAAGGCTTCAGTATTTGAGGAGAAAGGTGCTTCCCCAATGTGATCAGTTTACACTGTACGCAACGTCTCGTTCCCTTTTCAGGGAACCAAGGTTACGTCAGTAACCGGAGACGTTTCACAATGTCAACACAGGGTGACAGCACTGAATTTTAGGACAGATGTAGCAGTAAAATGCGAGTGACAATTTGATAATTCATATGCACTGCCATTTATTTAGCGCACGAGAGTACCTAAACGCGCCAAATCGTTTGAACCGTGCTGCATGGACCGTTATTAGAGACAGCGCAGAGCGAGCTCAGAAGAACAAACACGTTTACTCGCTGACTGATCTTGATCACGCGGCCACTAAACAGCTCTGTGAGGTTTGGAGCAGAGGTCTGATACAAACCACTGATGACGCTGTGATAGTTTAAAGGTAGTTTAAAGGCAGATGAAACAGCGCCGACATTCTTAACAACACTGATACGGAAAACAGGAGAAACACTGTGAGACAATTCAGTTAGAATACTTTTCAATCCACAAATCACCAACATTTACAATATATTTATTGTAGTAACACTAACTGTAACTGTGGTATTGTGGCAGAAATGTAGGATATTCATATTGAATCGAATGAATCAATTCAAGAAATATAGCTGTCAATCGCACAGTAGAAGTTATGAAAAAGTATGAAAACGTAGTTTTGAGTTCAAGAAAAGAAATAATGAATTATAAAAAAAAAAAATCTGGAAAAACCGGTGGTACATTAAAGCTTGTGCTTATTATAGCAAAAAGTATCATGCTTGGTTTGGAACAATTTAACAATTGTATTAAGGAGGGCCACCACCACAAGACCTATCTGAGACAGCGAAATTGGTCAAAGACATATTAGGGAAGGACTCTCCTACTCTAGTTGATATTGCAGGTGTTCCTCAAAGCAGTTCGAGAAGCAGGTGAAATAATGCATATGAGCGCTAAAAATTTTGGCTTGCAGTTTGTAAAATGTCTTTTGCTTTCAAAGATGGTATCTTTTGTATTGTGATGTAAAGATACAGATAAGGTGCTAATAATAATAATTCCGTAATAATAATAATAATAATAATAATGATAATAAACATAAAATTAGCCATTGCGTTTGAGTTTAAGATGACTTAAGGGGAGCTGTTTTGGTCCCTTAATTTTTTTAAGGTGAAATAGTTAATAAGGACTTTGTTGCAACACTTAATGGAACACTTAGATAATTAAGGGGTAATAATAAATGACAGCCTTAAAGTTCCTTAAGTTGACCTTTAGGTTTTTTTTTTTCATGCAACCCAAGTTTCACTAAGGGTACCCTTGACCTTATAACTAAGGGGTTTCTTAGAGTAAGGGCTTTTTGAGATGTGCGTGGGCTGTGAGCCGGTGCAAGTTTATCACCTGACCCTGACAGGTTCACATTAGGATCTTGTGCATCTTCCTCCTCGGCTCGAAGGAGGCAGCAGAGGAAGAGCGTGGCAGAGCTCTATTGGGCGAGTTCATTAACCTTGAATCATCAACCAGCCACACAAAGCTGAAGAGTCCAGAGGCTCATGTCTCAGCAGTGTGAAGAATCCGATCCCCCAAGTGCGGCCTCTGCACAGCCCTGGCAGTAGACGCATGTCTCAAGACCATCAGATGGTTTGATTGGCTCTGTGCAGGAGTGGCAATCATGAAAGGTCATCCTAGTCTTAATCCGAAGACTCAATGGAACACAGCAGGGGATGAGAAGAGCGTTGTCCGCTGCAACATGTAAATGACGGTGTGTAACTTGATAGACGATAAAGCTTCTTACAGATGGTTGTCTGAAGGAAAAGATTCTAAGAGAATGTTCAGCTCTGCTCATATTTCGTGCACTTGAATGGCGTTATTCAATGAGGCATCAGTAGTATTTTCGAGGAAAATTAAATTTTCATGCAATGTCAAGTGAACCAAATCGAAAGGAAACCCCCGGTTTGTTCTTATATTATCAGAGGGACTTCCCATTGACTTCTATTGTTAAAGGTAATTATTACACCTGCCTTACCCTAACCCTAAACTTACACCTTAGAAAAAAACATACAGACTTAATTAAGTCTTTATTTAGTCCCTTTATTTTGTTATTTTCATCAAGGGTACAACTGGTAGATTCCCAAAAGTGATTTCAGGATTTAGTATAATTTACTATCAAACATAACAAAATCTAACCCATTCAATACAAACACACGTATCGACAACACACGTGAGATTTGTAATCAATGTCCTTTAAAAGCAGCTGCAATGTTGTGATGACTGAATTATGAAAGGTTTTGAAATTTTTGCTGCTAAAAGAAGCTTTGGCTTCATAAACTACATTCTGAACCTTCAATTCAGACAGCTTTTGTCAAAATAATTAAAATATCAAGACATTTGAAAACAGAATACTACTTCCTAAAAAGTAAGAATTAAACAAACTCATATGGTGTACAAGGTGAACCTGAACTAAAACCAGGTTGAAATCAGCAGCCTTATTTGTGTAAAGGTCACACTGACAGGAATAAACTTCACATACATTTTCATATTTATGCCAATGGGAAACTGGCATTTGGCTCAAAAAATTACTCTAAATCTGAAATGTAAGGAAGAGATTACAGAAGCGTTCAACACCTGTAAGAATGAGATGGGTGGCGGAAGATAAAAGACACATATACACACACTTCCATGCATGTAGCGCATGAAGAAGAAAAAGAAAAAGAAGAAGAAAAGGAATTACATAAAATTGATCTAAATATGTCATTAGGATTTCTTAACGATTTCTTTCTTCTCTTAAAATGAACTACATATGGACATTAACTCATATTGGGAGATTCCCTAAAGTGATTTCAGGATTTAGTATAATTTACTATCTAACATAACCAAATCTAACCCATTCAGTACAAACACACACACACACATATATATATACCGATAAAAACCGATAACCCGACTTTTTTTTATTGCGCATTCCAAGTAATATCAATCAAACTGCAGTAGGTTTGTTTTGATTAAGTAATAATAACTTAAACAAATACAGGTAATTTACAAAATTAAAGTTAATTGAAAGTATGTTTTTTTTTTACATATTAAAATGTTGTTTTATAGCAAAAGCAGATAACTCCAACAGTAGTTTTTTGGCAAAAGCAGATAACTCCACATTTCATGTTTTAGAGTTAAAAAAAA
>NW_015650713.1:120517-121350 GCF_001515625.1 Sinocyclocheilus rhinocerous
TGTCATTTTTAGATATATGCTTCAGACACCGGTCACGCTGAAGGCATTCCCCATAGCGATCTCTAGAGGACGCAGTGTCTCGTTCCCTTCTCAGGGAACCATGGTTACATGCGTAACCCGAGACGTTCCCTTTCGAGGGAACTTCGAACTGTGTCCTCTAGAGTTCGCTATGGGGAACGGTATACCTACGCCACCATGCTGAGGGGAGTGCATGCCAGAACCATGGCAAGCACTAAGTACCAACTCTACCATATTGCTATGGGAGTTGCCCCTCAGGGAACCATGGTTACATGCGTAACCCGAGACGTTCCCTTTCGAGGGAACTTCGAACTGTGTCCTCTAGAGTTCGCTATGGGGAACGGTATACCTACGCCACCATGCTGAGGGGAGTGCATGCCAAACCACAGGCGAACACTAAGTAGCAACTCTACCAAAGCTTTAAGGGAGTTGCCTCTTGGACGGTTAGATGGCTGTCAGTGACATTATCCCCTACGGCCAAAAGCCTAAGCTATATACCCCATAAACTTACCTGTTAGGGCCAGGACTCCTGGGCCCAGGGTAGAGCTCAAAGGCTTGGAATCAGGAAGAGATTCCTTTAAGGGGATACGATCAAGCACCTAGAATCGTAACCAGGTCTTGGCCTGTCACCCAGGGGGCTACTGCTTGCTCTGCATGAGCTTGCTGAAGGAACTTGCCCAAAGGGGAACCGGGGCCTGACCGACTCAAAGAAAGGGCACGAAGCCGCAGCGCAACCAGCGCAACAATGTGCAAACTTACCACAGCGTGGATTTTAGGAAGTGCACTGAGACTTTGCGTGCACACTGTGCACACTT
>NW_015650713.1:123155-124434 GCF_001515625.1 Sinocyclocheilus rhinocerous
CTGAAGGAACTGTCTCAACAGACCCCTAGTAGCAACACCCTGTTAAAGTAGGTATCACTGAGGATACATAGGTAGAGTGGTGCCCAAGGTGGAACCGGGGCCTGACCGACTCAAAGAAAGGGCACGAAGCCGCAGCGCAACAAAATGCTTGATGTGCAAACTTACCACAGCGTGGATTTTAGGAAGTGCACTGAGACTTTGCGTGCACACTTACCATAACATGGATTTTAAAGCTACCGTTGCTAAGGGGCCCTAGAGACTGTTTATCAGACAGACCTAGAGACCTTATGTGACTGTGGCACTCTGAGGAAGCAGTCCATAGCATACACAGAGCGCACATAGATGGAAATGGCGCATCCCATAGAACAATACGTCTGAGAAGTCACCAACTCATTATCATGGTCATAATGCTGGTCTGGCTAGCAGTAAATTACCTAGCTGAGGAAGCATAACACCCAGCTCTCGACCTACAGCATGTTCGTAGAAATCCTGAAGGGTAAGCGTACTGCAAGCTTAGGCAAAAAACTCAGCGTATCAAGGAGGCAGACGAAGGGCCTAGTTCGTCTGAGGAAGCAGCATGCTCATAATAACCCTCTACAGTGAGGGGAGCAATGCTGACTAGATTAAAGGCATTGCATTGAAACCCCAATCCAGTCTCGTGCTCTCTACCCGATAGAGAGCTTCATACCTCAGGGAACCCAGTGTACTCAGACCCACGCCACAGAAGGGCGACTCACTGGCTCACCATGATGACCATACAGGATTTTAGAAAGCGTGCAGAATGCTTAGCGTGCACACTTACCACAATGTGGATTTTAGAAAGTGCACAGAGCTTAGCGTGTGCACTTACCATAGCATGGTTTTACCCTGCTCAGAAATGTATCAACAGAGATACATTAGTTGAGTGGAGCCCAGAGCGAGTACCGGGGCCTAAGCCAACTCAGAGAAAGGGAACGAGGCTGACAGCGCGTAACCCTTACCATACAGGATTTTAGAAAGTGCACAGAGTGCTTAGCGTGCACACTTACCACAATGTGGATTTTAGAAAGTGCACAGAAGCTTAGCGTGTGCACTTACCATAGCATGGATTTAGAAAGATTCCGAAGCATCTGCTCACAGATGCCCAGAAGTCCTCAGACACTCAATCGGGAGCGGCAGGCTCAAAGACAACCCTCTGAGGTGAGGGGAGCACTGCCTGGCTTGACCCGAATAGAGGCAGCTTATCAGGGAAGCAGCAAGCGGCCCAACTACCTGATGTCACTGCCACGGAGCTCAAGAG
>NW_015650713.1:124484-125190 GCF_001515625.1 Sinocyclocheilus rhinocerous
TTTACCCTGCTCAGAAAGAAATGTATAGAGATACATTAGTTGAGTGGAGCCCAGAGCGAGTACCGGGGCCTAAGCCAACTCAGAGAAAGGGAACGAGGCTGACAGCGCGTAACCCTTACCATACAGGATTTTAGAAAGTGTGCAGAGTGCTTAGCGTGCACACTTACCACTATGTGGATTTTCGAAAGTGCACAGAAGCTTAGCGTGTGCACTTACCATAGCATGGATTTAGAAAGATTCTGAAGCATCTGCTCACAGATGCCCAGAAGTCCTCAGACACTCAATCGGGAGCGGCAGGCTCAAAGACAACCCTCTGAGGTGAGGGGAGCACTGCCTGGCTTGACCCGAATAGAGGCAGCTTATCAGGGAAGCAGCAAGCGGCCCAACTACCTGATGTCACTGCCATGGAGCTCAAGAGTGGAGGGTTCAACCCCTAGCGAAGAGAGAGAGGAACCCAGCTCGATTGAAGTGACCAATAGCCCAGGGTAGAGGACCTAACTCTTGAGTCGAGAGGAGGTCTCACCCAGTCTGCCCAGGACCGGCGAGCTCAAAGGGAACAACAGGGTCCCAACATAAAGGCAACTGACCAAGGAGGCGACAGAGACAGGCCTAACACTTAGTTCGTTGCAAATGGGGTCCTTCGGGAGCAGCACTCTCGGCTCTCAAGCTGAGGCGGGCCCTTACAGCACATACTGGGAGCGACTCA
>NW_015650713.1:125366-125658 GCF_001515625.1 Sinocyclocheilus rhinocerous
TAGAAATCCTGAAGGGTAAGCGTACTGCAAGCTTAGGCAAAAAACTCAGCGTATCAAGGAGGCAGACGAAGGGCCTAGTTCGTCTGAGGAAGCAGCATGCTCATAATAACCCTCTACAGTGAGGGGAGCAATGCTGACTAGATTAAAGGCATTGCATTGAAACCCCAATCCAGTCTCGTGCTCTCTACCCGATAGAGAGCTTCATACCTCAGGGAACCCAGTGTACTCAGACCCACTCCACAGAGGGGCGACTCACTGGCTCACCATGATGACCATACAGGATTTTAGAAAG
>NW_015650713.1:125673-142021 GCF_001515625.1 Sinocyclocheilus rhinocerous
TGCACACTTACCACCATGTGGATTTTAGAAAGTGCACAGAAGCTTAGCGTGTGCACTTACCATAGCATGGATTTAGTGATAGCATAGCGTTCATTAAAAGTGAACCTAAAACGTTCGTTGCAAATGGGGTTCTTCGGGAGCAGCACTCTCGGCTCTCAAGCTGAGGCGGGCCCTTACAGCACATACTGGGAGCGACTGATAGCTAACCCTCACAGAGAGGGGAGCACTTCTCGGCTCGACCAGAAGGGGACGCTAGATTAGAAGGGGTAACCCAGCAGGGCCCAATAATAGACAGTCCACTGGTGCAGCTGGACACAGTCTCATGCTCTCTATCTCGATAGAAAGCGTGGGCCCCATATAACCAGACCCAATAGAATCTGAAGAAATAGCGGGACCCAATAACCATTCATGCGTATAGAGCTTACTGCTCCTCAGAGTAGAAGCACAAAGGAGGGGTTCCCACAGAAACACAAATCCCTCTTACCTCAGGGAGCGCAGTGTACTCCAGCCCACTCAGCAGAGGGGTGATTACTGGTTCAACCATAAGGGCAGTGTGACAGTGAGGACCCACGGGCCCGACCGTCTATGGAGCATCAAATACACAGGAACTAGCAGTAGAGTAGATAAAAATGGATTGTACTCACCAACCATGGCTCCCGCGCATGACTCAGGCTCATGATATAGGCTGGAGGCGAAGTCCGAAGCCTGGACCCTCGTGGAATGAAGGATTTAAAGGCAGCCGAGCACGTCTTGGTCTCCTTAAACCTTATGACCACCGTTTTGACGGAAGTGCCGAAAAGCTCAGAAGGGGAAACTGGCGCATCAAGAAGAAAGCCCTTCTCTTTCGACCCGATATCCACCAGACTCACCCACAGATGTCTCTCCGTAACCACCATGGCTGCCATTTTTTTGGATCTGCCAATGGCAGTGGCGGCCTGCTTAGTGGCACGGACAGCAAGATCCGTGGTGCAACGCAACTCAGCATCCCCATCAGGGGATAGACCCTGCCTTTATCCTGGTCTTTCAGCAGATCAGCCTGAAAAGCCTGAAGCACCACCATGGTGTGCAACGAGGGCTCTTTATTTTTTATTTATTTTTTTAAACTCAAGCCGGAGTGCAGTATAATGTGGTTATCTGAGAAGGACATGATATAAATAACCTGTCCAACAACTGCAGACAGATTCACACTATACATTTCCTATATAAACAAAAGGAAATTACTCATAGGGAGAAATTTCCCATCAGGTCCTTTCCATGTTCTCACTGCGACCGCAACGCGCAGCATGCATTCAGCTCCGGTAAATGGTTAAGTACTCACATCCCCCTCAGTAGTCCCGCAAATGCATCACGATGAGCACAAGCCACCTCCTCATGAGAAGAGCGCGTTCAATTCATGCTTATCCCTCACAAGAAATAAGAAATGAATGCAGAGCGCATCCAACACCCTCGAGAGCTGAATGCGCTTGCTCTTCACCACACACACACAGCACGCGAGCCGTGTGTTTATAATTTTGTTCAGTGTATATATATATATATATATATACAGGTATATACACACACACATACATACATACAGAGCTGTGTAGATTACTTTGTAGTCCGTTACTGATTCCACATTACATGACAAAAATTGTCGTTAGTAACGTAATTAATGTCATTACACATTTTAGGTAATATGATCAGACTACTTTTAGATTACTTTTGACTTAACTTGTTTGTCACATTGATTTAAATAGGATAATCGTGTCCCATATGGATATAAAAATGCTAAGAAAAAGAAAATATAGGTAACACTTTCTATGAAGCCCATATTTATAACACATTATAAGGGTATTCTTTAAGGCATTATAATGAATGCATAATACATTATAAAAGACCTTATAATGTGTTATATCATCTTATAAATAATCAGGTAACACTTTCTATGAAACCCATATTTATAACTGGCTTCATCACTCTGTCTCCTCTCCACCAATGAGCTGGTGTTTGGTGGGTGTTCTGGCGCAATATGGCTACCGTCGCATCATCCAGGTGGATGCTGCACACTGGTGGTGGACGAGGAGATCCCCCTGACAATGTAAAGTGCTTTGAGTGCCCAGAAAAGAGCTATATAAATGTAATGAATTAATAATTATAATTATTATAACACATTATAAGGGTATTCTTAAGGCATTATAATGAATGCATAATGTATTATAAAAAACCTTATAACATGTTATATCATCTTATGAATATTCATAAGAACAGTTTTAATGTTTTATAATATTTACTTATTTGTGGTTATAGCTTTTAAGAGTATGATGATTTATAACACACAGTGAACATGTTGCATCCTCTTAAATTACAATGGATTATATTTCTCGTAGTTATAATGTGTAAGTCTCATATCTTGCCATCTTTCTTAGGCTACTTTACTTAAAGCAATCAAAGACCACTTATAAGTATAGTGATAATAATAATAATATATTTTCTTAAACAGCCATAAGATCAGATATCAGATCAGATGAATGTGTAATAAGACATTTGCTTTGAACTATTTTTAATGTAATATCAGTTTGATTATTTTGATGGTACCCTTAAGACAGCTGTTGATAAGTAACTCTGCAACTACATGTCAACTAGCAGTCATTGGAGTGTTAGTAGCATGTCTGCTAAATATATGCTAACACTTTATTTTAATGGTTCCCCAACAGATAAACTCACTATAAGTAACTTTGCAAGTACATCAACATTCTACCTACCCTAACCTTAACCTAAGCCTACTAATACTCTAATGAGAGTTAGCTGACATGTAGTTGCAAAATTGCTTGTAGTCAATAGACTAAGGGGACCATCAAAATAAAATGTAACCTAACATATAAGCATTGCATTTTTTTTTTCAGTTGAAATTATTAACTAGCTCACATCAAAATTTATATTAGCCTCACAGGGAACACTCAAATAACACTCCACACCTAACCACTTACAAGATGTAGTAAGATACTGTGCAGATCTTAAATAAACAACGTCAAGATATATAGTCCATTATAAATGTAAAAATAGATTTATTATGGTGTTCATTGTGTGTTATAAATAATCATAATCTTAAAACTTATAACCACAAATGCATAAGTAATTTAATGTATTATAATTGTTGTTATGATTATTGGTAACACTTTCTATGAAGCCCATATTTATAACACATTATAAGGGTATTCTTAAGGCATTATAATGAATGCATAATGCATTATAAAAGACCTTATAATATGTTATATCATCTTAAAAATAATCATCATAACAATTATAATACATTATAATGCTTATGCATTTGTGGTTATAAGTTTTAAGATTACGATTATAAGAATAATACAATCATGTGACTGTAAGAAATATTATGACTGTCAGAATACCCTGGATGCACGGGCACGAGGAAACGAGGAGACATAGAGATTTCTCAGAATGAGATTCTTTTAATGATTCAAATAGGAGACACAGAGCACAAGGATGACGTTTACAACAAGTAGATCCGACAAACTAAACTGAACAGACCTGGGCTTATAAACACAGGATAACGAGGGACAAAGGGTCACGGGGAGCAAAACACACACAGACAGTCCAGAACCCTGACATATCGCCCCCCCCCTCCCGGAAGGTGCGTCCACCGTATAAGGAGGAGGCTCAGGAGGAGGACGGACACCCGGGAGGGGACCGACAGACAGAGACCAGGGAGGCGACGAAGGAGGGAGGAGCCAGGGAAGAGACAGGAGGGGCCCGGAGCAGGAGGTGCCAAGCAGGACCCAGGCCACAGCCATGATGGCGACCCACGGTGGAGCCGACGGAGGGAGGAGCCATGGAGGAGGAATGGCCGCCGACTCCAGGGGGCCAAACAACGGCGGTGGAGCAGGTGGTGGAGGAGCCCGAGGCGGATATCCAACGAGCCAGGGGGATTCCGAGGATCCGGGGGGCCAGTGTGGAGCTGAGGGCTCTGGCGACCAAGGTGGAGGCGGAGATCCGGAGATCCGCGGTGGAGCCGGAGCGACTGAGGACCAAGGTGCCAAATAGAATGTTCCCTATATAAAGAACATTCCTGACTAGCAATAGCAAGTAGCAGTCATGACTAGATAATGCCCCTCTTGCCTAAAAATAAACTCTTGTGAGATTCAGGGGTGCAGAACATATGAATTAGTACATTTGAGTTGTTGGGTGTAGAGTTATCATATGCCAAATAATGTGTCGCTTCTTCTGTGAAGTTCTAAGTTCAAGACTCATTACTGCACAGTAGAGGCATTGGCTTTGTCAAATGATGCTGCTTCTGTAGTTCCGTACAGTATAAATGTGAAGTTTTACCTTGTCAAATAACGCGCTGCAGGTTCTAAGGCTGACAGGTGGCCCGGAAGACAGGAGGCGATTCTGAATGATGATAAGGTTGAGAACGGGAGGATATTTTACTTGACACAAAAATTCCACAAAGTATTCAAATGCTACAAATGGACTGCGAGGAACAGAGGATATGAGGGAAAGTGTGACAGGAGGAAGGCAGACAGAAAAGAAAGGTGGTGAGATTCTTACGAAAGGAATGGGCAAAGGGGAAAACACAACTAAGAAAAGGATTGAGCATCTTCATTATTGTAGTCTAAACATGGACATCCATTTGCCACCACTTTGACAGCTTGATTGTATGGGGAATAAGAAATATAAATTCATATTTATAAAGCTCAGGTCATTCATCCAAGCAAAACAGGCTTTTGTGCCAGATAAAAAGTCAGATTAAAAGCTCTTCAGTTTGAGATAGACACATTAAATCTGGGAAGTGTGTTTAACTGTCATTGATGATCTTTTAGACATTTGAACTGCCCCTGACACTTAAATAATCAATGCTTTGATGAATAGCTCATCATAACACATACTTCTGTATGTAGTCTATAGTTTCCTTAGGAAATCTGCTGATGAGCTAAAACCACTTAATTTTCCAAAATATAAGATTTTCATTTATGATGTGCTGTGACTTACTTAATTCAAAAACAATTAAGCATGCAAAGTGCACACAAATTTGCATGCACACACAACATATCAATTTCTAGCATTCCTACCTTGACATCGCAACATTTTCATCATCAAACTAAAATGCAGTCAACCAAACATAAATGTACTGTACAATAGACAATTTAAAGGGATCATGAACTGAGAAATCAAATTTCCTTTGATATTTTGACATATAAGAGGTCATTGTACTATAAAAACACCCTGTAAGTTTCAGTACACAAAACGTCCTTGTTAGTCCAAAAAAAACAAAAAACAAACAGCTGTTATTGAAACTAAGCTGCCAAAAACAGTTTCATATTTCGTCATAGCATGACATCATAGTTAGACGAAAAACTGCCTTTGCAGAAAATTAATCAACGCCTATTTCTTCATGATTGCCTCTTTAGCCCTGCCCACCAATTCGTGCAAGCAGTAGGAGGTGAGTAAACAAGATGCAAACACAGGATGACTCAAACAACAAAACCATACAGATGTCTCTGAGGATTATAAGACGTTGTGCAGTGCCAAATTATGGAACAAACAGTCTTTACATTGCCTTCCTTGTTGTCCTAACACGTGTCTCCACTGGGCATGGACACGGAAGCTGTATATACTGGAGGCAACAAAGTGACCATTGCAAATCTATTTCTCCTTCATGTTACTGTAGTAGCGCAGGAGCTTGGAGTAAGTCAGAAATAGACCCATATTGTTTTTCGGAGTGTCTATTTACATTAAGTGCAAATAGCCCGCCTTGTTGGCAGAGGCTATTTACACTAACTCCGCCCACCAACGTGTGATTCGGCTAGTCAACACTACAAAAGACAGTCATCAGTTGTCGGATCCAGTGGCGCAGATGGTAAATCGTGTGTTGTAGTCATTTTGACGCGATCAACCCGGGTTGTGACTTGTCAGTTATGCAGTGAGGAAAACAGCACAGATATATTCGCTGTTTGTCATGTTGGATCAATTTGATCCATGATCGACATTAAGGGCTGCTTAAGAATAAGCGTGCACAAATTAGTGAGATTGTGTGAACTTAATTTGTCGTTTATGGAACCGCTTTAGCCCCGATTGATTTGTTAGGTTATTTCAAGTCAGGTTTTGGACTTTAATCACAGTTTTTTTTCGGGTTTCCGTGGTGTTGTGATTCCTCATATTCACGCTGCAGCAGCGGTGATGAGAGAACGCGCTTGACAAACAAATATATAGATCACAGATTATTGGTCACTTTCTAAATAATAAAAGTATAGTGCATCCACTAGTAATTATATATAAATAAATCGTTTTTTACCAATGCAAATATGTTAGAACTGATGCATCGCGATACAAATGCCGACTTGTAGCCGATATACACTTTTTAAACCGATGCATCGCATCGTTAACTTTTTATGCCGATGCACCGAGCGAATCGGGGAATCTTCCCATCCCTAGTAGGGAGGGCTTTATTGTCCCAATAAGGTGGCATCCATTTAATAATTTGAATAAAAATTTACACTCAATAAGTTATTATTGCATACTGTTTTATAATGTACTACAATACTGAGATGCAGATGATTGCCACTATTTGCAATAATTAGTATAAATAGCAGAAACTCCTTCTATTTTAACAGTGCAAATAGAATCTATAGCTATTTGCACTTAGTGTAAATATCATATCACTAAAAAAAATGCTGCTATTTGCACTTAGTGTAAATAGCATCTAATTTCTATTTACACTTAGTGTAAATAGCATCTATTGCTATTTGCACTTAGTGTAAATAGCCTCTATCGCTACTTTACATGACATTGTTTTTAGAGTATACATCACAGCAGTGTCTAATATTTTAATACATAAAACTGTTACCAATTATAGCAGTGGGCATTTACCAAGTCTAAAATGCTACAGGCCTATCAAAATGATATATTTCAAAGAGGGGGTCAAAACTTAAATTATGATGTGTTTGATGTACAAATCTTGATAGCATTATACGATAACCTCAGAGAACATAAAAAATGCAGTTCATGACCCCTGTAAAGGGGTCATATGACGTTGCTAATAAGAACATTATTTTGTGTATTTGGTTTAATGCAATGTGTTTACGTGGTTTAAGGTTCAAAAAACAAATTATTTTCCACATAATGTTACATTATTGTTGCTCCTCTATGCCCCGCCTTTCTGAAACGCTGTCGATTTTTACAAAGCTCATCGTTCTGAAAAGAGCGGTGTGCTCTGATTAGCCAGCTATCTAGTGCGTTGTGATTGGCCGAATACCTCAAGCGTGGACGGAAATGTTACCAGGTTCAGGAAACATTCCTTGCCGCACACAATCAAATATTTGGCTTCTACTGTTCTGGAACAGTGTTGTAAATAAAACTTAACCACTGATTTCTAGTTGTGTCCTTTTTTGGAAGGCCAAACAAAGTAGTTTGTTAGCGACGGCAACAATACTACAGCGAGAATAAAAGTCACGGCTTCTTTCTTTGCATATACATTTGGGCGGTGTTGTGCAAATCTTCCCACACTCTGACGTAGATATTTGGGGGCGTGTTTGAACGAGGCATTTTAGGAAGGAGCGGATGAGCGTTCACTTTTATAAAGAATATCTCTTTGGGTTTGAGACTTCAATCTTTGTGACTTTTTACAGATCTTCTGTATGCACGAACAGCTTTTAACTCTCCGAAGACAAAGGAAAACATGAAATTGCATCATATGACCTCTTTAAATTGATCTGTGTAACTTTGTATCAAATTGGAGGCACTGATAATCCATTAAATTGGATTAAGCAATACCTTGGCTTTATATTCTTTCTGTGTGAGCTGCTCACATTTTCCATGAATTTAATTGAATGAAATTGTGTAATTCCATGAGTTTTTACACTGAACTACACATTATTAAAAAAAAAAAAAAAAGATTTATGTGTATAAACTAGGGGTGACCCCGAATAGTCGAAGATTCGATGCTTTGATAGGAGGAGCCTGATTCGAGTACCAATCTCACAGTCGAATATTCGCAGAGGTGTTATGATCATGCCATTTTGGCTACATGGGGGTGCTCAAATGTCTGATTTCACATAGAACTACCGTTTTTTTCCCCAAAGTTAATATACAGCCTATTAAGATAATGCTGTAAATAAGAATCTGAAAAGAAAGAAGTTTTAAATAAATATTTTAATGTGCGTGAATAAATCCAACCACCCCTATAGATTTAAGTTTCACTTTCTATAACCTGTGACCGACAGAGAAGAATCTTGGCGGCAAGGATTTCAATCTTTAACAAGACTCATGATTTTTTTTTTTTTAAGATTTATTTGTATAAACTAGGGGTGACCCCGAATAGTCGAAGATTCGATGCTTCGATAGGAGGAGCCTGATTCGACTACCAATCTCACAGTCGAAGATCCCAAGTATAGGTCTCTGCAGGAAAGTAATGGGAGTTACCAGATCGGGGCGTTTTTAGACCATGTTTCCTGACTGGCTGACGTCATAGTGAAGGTAGGTTTAGGGCTTGGGTTAGGTAATGGGGATCATTTTGAT
This sequence comes from Sinocyclocheilus rhinocerous, assembly GCF_001515625.1. NCBI lineage: Eukaryota > Metazoa > Chordata > Actinopteri > Cypriniformes > Cyprinidae > Sinocyclocheilus > Sinocyclocheilus rhinocerous. The sequence goes on from NW_015650713.1 coordinate 134,188, forward strand.
TGCATGATTGAGAAACACCCTGCAGTTTGAAAAAACCCACACATTCAGAAACGCCCACTTTTGCTCTGCAGAGACCTCAATCTCGAATATTCGCAGAGGTGTCATGACCATGCCATTTTGGCTACATGGGGCTGCTCAAATGTCTGATTTTACATAGAACTACCGGTTTTCTCCCAAAGTTAATATACAGCCTATTAAGATAATGCTGTAAATAAGAACATGAAAAGAAAGAAGCTTTAAATAAATATTTTAACGTGCGTGAATAAATCCAACCACCCCTATAGATTTAAGTTTCACTTTCCATAACCCGTGACCAACAGAGAAGCATCTTGGCGGCAGGGATTTCAATCTTTAACAAGACTCAAACTGACACAGGCAGAGTGAAAGAGATGATATTTTGCTGAGTGTGTTATTGAGCTGATATCTTAAGGACTGCCGTGGACAGCTAACTCCTAAAATTTTTGATATTCTTCATATTCTGTGTGGTGATCAGTTCACAGCAGTGATAGAAATTAATATTTTCCAATAAGTAAAAATATTTTTACCTTTTAAATGAAACCAGTATTGACAAAATCCATCTTTGCAATGCAGAGAAAACACAGAAGCTGCATTAAGGGGCATTTAGATGCATTTACACACTGTTTAATGCAGGACATGAATGTATTTAACCTGCAGTTACAAATGCATTCATACTGTTTTGATATTTTAAACATAAAACGTTGAATACTGATATTTGAAATTATAAAAAAAAAAGAAAAAAAAGAAAAGATACTTTAAATGTTAGGGATGCACTAACTATGAGCAATATGACCGATACTGAGCTCCTGTACTCGTACTCGTTAAAATGCCCCGATACCAAACGCCGATACCACACAGCATGTGACAAGTGCCATATTCAGACAAAGAAACACCGACAGCAGACAGCAGAATGGAGTTATTAGAGATTAAAGATGTCTACGAAGTATATGTATGCAATGAATATAAAACATTCAGTATTAATGCCTGTATAGCTGATTTGCGCCAGCTGGTAAGCAAATCACTCTGAGTGGATTGAGCGCGTGGCGGAGCAGATGCGCGAGCTTGTCGAGTGAATATCCCTTTCTCACAGACATCACTGGAAAGTTTGTAGTTCGGTCGGATATGTCAAAAAGTAGTAAGTAAAACAATGCACAAGTTACTTAATGGTAGGGAGGAAGGGAGAGAGAGAGAGCGCGCACTTCTGTTGTGTGATCTTGATGTATGTTCACTTAGCACGCATCATTTGGATTAAAACTAAATCGTAAATATAAGACAATTTATAGGGGCATTCACTATAAACGTCATTTATTTTCACCCTTAAGCATACGACTTTCTGGCGAAAGTGAAACTAACAGCCTGTGTGAAATGCGCAAGGCTGTACTGTACTTGTCCCTCTCATTCTGCACCAGTAGCTTCCAAATACGTGTGCATGGTGCACATTTTGCTTGCTTCATGAGTGTTTCTGCATTATATGAGTGGCTTTGGAAAATAAATCGCTGCACGTTTCAGATGAAAAAACGCGACTTCTATTTATGAAAATATCACAGTTAAGAGATTTATAGCGAGTGGTTCCCTGCATTTTTACTTACAATTGCGTGATTACAGTACTAAGCCGCTGCAATGGAGCAGCTCTAATGCTATTAAATTAAAGATGATGTACCATAGAGCAAAAAAATGAACAGTAAAAGTAACAAAAACTTGTAAAATACATTTTAATGGGCATAATTAAGTGTGAAAATAACAGAAGGATATACAGTCAAACCAAAAATTATTCAGAGACCAGATATAATTTTTTTATATTTTTTTACTAGTGGGTGCAGGACACTATAGCTCATTTATGTAAGTGAGGATAGCAAAATAAAGCAAACTGTGACAAATCATACCCAAAAATTATTCATACAGTGGACTACCAGTAAAATTGATACAAATTTGGGTCCAAAAATTATTCAGACCGAGTCTGGGAAAAAAACTGAAGTTCAGGTTTTCATGAACCTGGGTGACAGCAGAGATTTATAGCGAGTGGTTCCCTGCATTTTTACAGCAAATTGCATGATTACAGTACTAAGCCGCTGCAATGGAGCAGCTCTAATGCTATTAAATTAAAGATGATGTAGGCTACCATAGAGAGAAAAAAAATGAACAGTGAAAGTAACAAAAATATGTAAAATAAATTTGAATGGGCATAATTAAGTGTGAAAATAACAGAAGCATATACAGTCAAAGCAAAAAGTATTCAGAGACCAGATGTCGTGACCAGATGTAAGTGAGGATAGCAAAATAAACTAAACCGTGATATATTATACACAAAAATTCTTCATACAGTGGACTACCAGTAAAATTGAAACAGTCTTTTACCGTTAAATTCACGGTCATTTTTAGGCTATAAAATCAATATCACATTTGTAATCATGCTGCTTTTTGGTGGAAAAACGTCAGTATTCGCGTAATACTGATTAACTATATGAAATTATATAAATATATAAATTTCTGACCCCATATCTTGAATTTTGTGATCATTCTAAATGCATTTTAATCAACTGAATCATGCAGTGAACTGAATCATGTAGCTCTCATGAGTCATGGATGTTAGCAAGACAAATTAACTATAATTGCCTTTTGTCTTTTGGGTAATTAGCTGTAAATTCGAGGCACAGGTAGCTTTTAGTCTTTTGTTCATCACCACTCACCTCCACACCAAGACAAACACAACTGGAAAGGGAGGGAGGGCTTCACTTCTGCGGCTCTCTGCCTGATGCGCTTGTGCCGATCAATGTGGGCTACACTGCTGTGCTGCGCCTGCGTGGAGGGGCGTCGGAACTCGACAGTCTCAACATTTCCCGACCCGACCTGATATTTAGATTTTTTATTAGTTTGACAGGGAAAGCTGTGCGCAAACAGAAACACACACACACATGCGCACATATAGCTATACATATATTAATTTATAAAAATAAAAAAAAGACACTCCCCTTAAAAAAAGGGCACTTTCTCTCGAGGAAGAAAAAGGGCAGGTGCTCAAGCCCCCTTTTTATGTCTATGTGTGCACGTGCCTGATTCGGGGCATTTTGTGCAGATAGCCTATATGTCGTAATATTAACGTTATGTTGTATAAATAACGAAGCATATTGTATATGAGATAAATGATGAGTTAAATCACATTTATTAAAAACCTGCTATCAAATACTTCATTCTACTGGTCAGACATCTTCAGCGAGCGCAGCTCAAAACAAAAATGCAGAACATTAACTACTGTCATATACATAACGTTATAATAAGAGCACTATTATGAAAAAATTTTTGTGAATTCTTACGGTTTCGCTGATGTTTAATGTTAACTACCTTTTAATCAAAACATTATTTTTGTACCTGCGAGGCATCCGTTACACATTTTCCCTGTGCGTCAGTAATTATGGTTGTCGAATGTATATATATATATATATATATAATAAACATTAATGTTCCTCCTTTCATTAACTTTCAATAAATATATTTAAAATCTTTAATGTGGTAAAGTAGAAAAACTTGGTAGATCAGATGTATTTTACTTGTCAAAATAACAGAAATGATTATTTATCCTTTTTTCATGAATTTAGTAAATGACAGTATATTAGAAATGACTGGTCTGTGTATTCATACAGAAATGTTTCATTTTGTGGGTTTCAGTTTTATCCCTCCTTAAATTCAACTTGTTTGTGCAAGTTGTAGACATGCCTTTTTTTTTCTACATATAACTAATTTCCCACACACTGTTAATTCTGTTTTGCTTTAAATTTGTTTAGGATTGGTGTTTAAAATAAATGTTGTTTGTTTGTTTATTTATTTATTTATTAATTTTTGTTCTGTACACTGTTAAACTTTAGATTATAAATACATTGCACAAAAAATTTAAGTGGTCCTATTATGCCATTTCACAAAGTCTTTTGGCTATTTGAGGTGTACTAGAATAGGTTTTCATGCTTCATTGTTCCAAAAACACATTATTTTTCACATATTTTACATTATTGCTGTACCTCTCTTCCAAGTCTGTCTCCAATGAGCTGTTTAGTTCCTGTTTCGAAATACAAAATGTGCTCTGATTGGTTAGATGGCCCAGTGCATTGTGATTGCTGAACTGCTCAATGTTGGCATTCCAATTCAAGCCTGATTATTCATTCAAGATGGCGCCGCAAATGGCAGCCACGACGCTGAGCTCCGCAATTCTTCTGTTGTTTTTGTTTGTTTGTTCTGTGTTTTGTTATTCTTCTTCTATAAGTTTTACCAGAGACAAACTCCTTAATATTAAGCAACACATCCCAGACAATATTTTTCCGGTTTTTGATTATTCTGACGTTTTGTTGGACATTCTAGTTGGAGGTACAGCCGTGTTGTTCAAACGCGCATGCAGATGCAGAAGAGGGAAACGTGCCGGCGCTCTTTTCAGAAACGTTTGCATAAAGCAACAGAAACACTCTCCACTGACTGCCTTGATCAAAAGCATGATGGGAAACGACTGACTGACCACACAGCTTAATGCTCATTGGTTCAGACAACCGTGATGCTGTGTTCTCTTCTAGAATGTTTTATTTCTTTATCTGGTTTCATGTGATTTAAGTATTTAAATTATGCATGAATATTCCCAAACATTATGATCTCTGTGTGAGATATGTGATTGTTGTCATATTTCTATAGAAAAAGTTTGTATTAAAGTACAAATGAATGATAAATACGCCTTTCGTATGGAATTAAATAGTAAGCACTTTGAGTCTTGTTCATCATATTTATTTTTATATCAGGCAACAGAACTGAAATTATATCATGTTAATCAGCAGCACAGCACATGAGTGAGAATAACGCAATATCTGTCTTTGATCCTGAGTGAAGCCATTCCGGATAATGCGCTTCATCTGCCGGGCTACCAGCTGTTCAGAGCGGATCGCATCGCGGAGTTAATGGGGAAAACGAGAGGTGGTGGATTGTGTTTCTACATCAACGAAACTTGGTGTTCAGACGTTACAACGCTGAAAAGGTATGCTGTCCTAACTTAGAGGCACTCATCATAAACTGTAAACCTTTCTACTCGCCGCGGGTGTTTTCCTCTTTCATTCTCGTGAATGTGTACGTGCCTCCGGATGCGTGCGTGAGCGCCGCGATGCAACAGCTGCCGCCTACTCTCGCCTACATTTCAGGTGAGGTGTATCTCAAACAAGCCTAGTGCCTGACCTTGGCGGCTGGTCTCGTTTTGCTCTCACGGTACTTTGATGGCACATGTGATCATAAGGCGGCTGCAGCGCCGATCAAGGTCGGACAAATTTTCTAACCAGGATGCATTGCTTTTGACAGGCGGCAGCCGATCTTTGCGGCTCCGCATGAAGTCGAGCAAGCCTAATGTCTCTAAAGAGTGTGTTTTTGGATGTGAGAAAATGATACTGAAAGACGGAGCAGTCCCAGCGATAAAAGATCCCGGTTATGACTAGGAATTGCTGTAAAACTGCATCAATGTCTATGTTTTGTTGCCAATCGGCCCGTAAGTGCTCGCGACTCTTCAGTTCCGCCCATGGCTCGCCTCCAGGAGCTCGGCTGTTTCCGGAGAGAATCGCAGAGCTGTATCTTTCTTTTATAAATCTGATAAAACTGAAGACTCTTTGAAGATGTGAATGATGCAATACTACACTATAGGTACTCAAGATTAACATGAGATTGGCCGAAACTGTGTGTGTTATGTCCCCTTTAACCTAGTCAAGTCGACTTTATTTTTATAGCCCTAATTCTAAAATGTGTACATATATGTACATAAAATTTTTGAACTTTAACAATATCTGCAATACATTTATGTAGGGTTTTTCAACTCAAAAAGGGAAATATTTATGACGAATTATAACTGGTTATGATTCATAGCTCTCCCTGCTCTCATCCATGCTAGGCTGCATGGATGCGCAGGGAGTTCTTGCCCAGAACAGAACCATACCGCCAATCCAAACTGTATGCTAATTGTCAATCATATTTGATGATAGTGGTCCTGACAGAACTATCAGTTAATGTACAGAATAAGTTATGCTGTACTCAAGTTGGGGGGTATAAACATGGACCAAGGTACTTATTGAGTAATTGATGGTAGGTGCCATTGCAGTTTGGAACTTTGGAAGTTGGTTGGGAACACGGCAGAAACTGTGCTGCACTGCATAGTGTTAATACTTAGCAGGCACAGTCCTTTTAAATAGGGATTTAGACACATGACAATCAGGAGTTGCAAGTGCAAATATGAGTCTGGTAGCTACTGTATAATTCCAAAATAAAACCTGTGTACACACATAATTATCCCTATTGGACCAATTAGTTAAGAGAATCAGTGTCGTTAATTAACAACAACACTTATAAAGATAAGGCAAGTTAACTGCAATGGCACCTACCATCAATTACTCAATAAGTACCTTGGTCCATGTTCATACCCCTTGTAGGAAAGTCTTTTCCTTTAGTTTCACTTTAATATTTTACCACTAGAGGGCGCATATCTTTCATCTTACTGATACCTATACACCTTCCCTTTAAGACAGTGCGCTTTATACACCACACGCGCTGGGTCACAGTGAGCATCCGAACTTTAAAGTTGTGTGTTCACTTGCATGTTCACTTCATCAGTTATCTGCCAGTCAGAAATTAATATGCCAATTATTTCCTAGGCAACACCAGTGTTATTCCACACATTGTCATACCTTATTACGCTGGAATGCTTGATTCTGATTGGCCATTCGTGACATTCTGAGATATTTATTGCAGCTAAACAAATCAATTTTAATGGTTTTTAACTAATGTAATAAACAGATTTAACTCCGCACAGCTAAATAAAACAGGCTGGGTGAAGATTAATAATTCTAAGAAACAAGTTACGTTGCACAGAAGAAAGCCAGAGTCCAGGACCTGCCCTGTACAGTTTAAGAATTGATAGTGCTATAACAGCAGAGGACTATTATTTTGTTGAACAGAACTGAGGAACAACTGATGACGTCACAGGTTCAGCTTTGTTTGACCAATCGGTAGAAAGAGGCATCTCCTGACCACCCACATGTCGAAAATAAATTTTGAGGTCCGAGTGGGCCAATACGGCAGGAATCGGCCAAGGAGGGGCTGTCGCGAGGAGCACTAGCTCAGGGAACCAGGTCCAAGTGGGCCAATACGGCGCCACTAGCAAGACTTGTTCCTCGTCCTCCCGGATTTTGCGATAGTAGAACAACTGGCAGTGAGAGGTTTCTGGAGAAGCAAACAGGTCTACCTGAGCGGCTCCGAAATGTCTCCAAATCAGCTGGACCGTCTGGGGATGGAGTCGCCATTCTCCCGGGAGCATTGCTCGAGACAGCTCACCGGCTGTACGGTTGAGCAGGCCCGGAATGTGAACAGCACGAAGTGACCTCAGAACCTTCCGACTCCAAAGGAGGAGGTGGCGGGCTCATTGCGACATGCGACGGGAGCGCAGACCACCTTGTCGGTTGATGTACGCAACGGTCGCTGTGTTGTCAGTTCGGACCAGTACGTGCTTGCCTTGTAAGCGTCCTTTGAGACGGTTCAAGGCAAGGCGCACTGCCAACAACTCTAGGCAATTGATGTGCCAATGCAGCTGCGGGCCCGTCCAAACCCGTGAGACTGCATGCCCGTTGTACGTGGCACCCCCACCCGGTGGTGGAGGCATCATTGTAGACCACAGCATGCCTGGAGATCTGCTCTAGGGGCACCCCTGCCCGGAGGAACGCAAGATCTGACCACGGGGTGAAGGTTTGGCGACAGGCCGGTGTAACCTGGACCTGGTGAGTGCCACGCTTCCACGCCCACCTCGGGACTCGGCCAT
>NW_015650713.1:147959-149808 GCF_001515625.1 Sinocyclocheilus rhinocerous
GGGTGGAGGCAGCAGCTGCCCGCCGGGGCAGGATGTGTTGGATCGCCTCAGTCTGCTTCTGGGCAGCCGAGAACTGCTGGGCAAAGCTCTCGACTGCGTCGCCGAAGAGGCCGGTCTGGGACACAGGGGAATTGAGGAACCGAACCTTGTCGGTGTCCGTCATGTCTGCCAGACACAGCCAGAGATGGCGCTCCTGGACCACAAGCGTGGACATCGCACGACCCAGAGAACTCGCGGTGACCTTCGTTTCTCGGAGCGCGAGGTCAGTGGCGGTTCGGAGCTTTTTCAGAACTTCCGGATCGTGACCACCCTCGTGCAGGTCCTTCAGTGCCTTAGCCTGGTGCACCTGCAGTAACGCCATAGCGTGTAAGGCGGAAGCAGCTAACCCGCAAACTGTATAGGCACTGCCGGTTAGACCAGATGAATGCTTACAGGCCCGGGAAGGAAGTAACGGGTCTCCCCGCCAGGAGGAGGCAGACTTAGGACACAATTGCATCGCTACCGCCCGCTCCACCGGGGGGATCGCCGAATACCCCTTCGCTGCACCGCCGTCGAGGGTGGTGAGGGAGGAGGAGCCCGCCGGCCGGTTTCTGGCAGACCGCCCGTGCTACTGCCGGAAGTGGTTCTCGCCTGTCCGCCAGAACGAGCCCCAGATCGCGGCAGCGGCAACGGGACTCCTCCCCCTTGCGAGTAGCGGAGCCTGGTTCTCAGCTCCGAGATGGTCATGTTCCCGCAATGAGAACATGACTCATCCACGAAGGCCACCTCAGCGTGCTTGATGCCCAGACACGTGAGGCAGCGATCGTGACCATCACCCAGAAACCAGAAACGCCCGGGTGAAACGGCATCCTTATAAGGACGATCCGTCGTCTTTATAAATACGCCCCGGGTAGCTCATTTAGAGAAATTTGCTCTTTAGGAAATGCTCTTTTTGTGCTGAGGCGCACAGGGGAGATCTGGTTGGGGGGAGGTCCACTGGATACCGCTGGTACGCTCTTTAAAGAGGGCCCAGCGCGTTCCGTGGGTCGCTCCACTGGATCGGAGGAGCAAGAGAGTGATGGTTCCCAGAGGGTTGGTTCCCTGCGTGGTTTGCCATCATTGTAACCCTCAAACCGCCCATGCTACTGCCGGAAGTGGTTCTCGCCTGTCCGCCAGAACGAGCCCCAGATCGCGGCAGCGCCAACGGGACTCCGCCCCCTTGCGAGTAGCGGAGCCTGGTTCGCAGCTCCGAGATGGTCATGTTCCCGCAATGAGAACATGACTCATCCACGAAGGCCACCTCAGCGTGCTTAATGCCCAGACACGTGAGGCAGCGATCGTGACCATCACCCGGTGCCAGGTAACGACCGCACCCAGAAACGCACGGGTGAAACGGCATCCTTATAAGGACGATCCGTCGACTTTATAAAGACGCACCCATGTAGCTCTTTTAGAGAAATTTGCTCTTTTTTTAGAGAAATTTGCTCTTTAGGAAATGCTCTTTTTGTGCTGAGGCGCACAGGGGAGATGGACGCTTGCAATACGACAGGGTTAGTGCAACCTGAAGTGCGCAACCCACTCGACACTGGAACGACCGCTGAAGCGCCGTCTCGCCAACACAGGAAGCTTCCGAGAGCGTGCTGAACTCGTAGTTCTCGAACAGACACAGTTGAGCAGAACGACGTTGTCGCTCGGCTCCGAAGCGAAAAGCTGGTATGCATTGCACCTGCTTGGTCACCGTGTTCCCTTTCAGAGTGACCGACTGAAAGGGAACCCATTTTATTGCAACTACATTTCATATTTTTCTCATCAAACAGATTAATGAATAGCTCGACACAACTCGTACCGGGGCAGAGTCTAGACAGGGCTT
>NW_015650713.1:149844-150883 GCF_001515625.1 Sinocyclocheilus rhinocerous
AAAGATGCTCAAGGAAAGATGCTCAAGGAGACCGAGACGCGCTAGTCTTTTTTCATCAAACAAACAGGCTAATGAATAACTCGACACAACTCATACCTGGGCAGAGTCTAGACAGGGCTTTCTTCTGTGTAGATATAAATTCTATTCTTTGCATCAGCTGGGCATGGCAGGGTATGATATGACCACTGCTGCAGTTGTATGGATTCTTAACGCATTTATTGCAACATTTAATCTTTTTTTCATCAAACAAACAGGCTAATGAATAGCTCGACACAACTCATACCTGGGCAGAGTCTAGCTAGACAGGGCTTCTGTGTAGATATAAATTCTATTCTTTGCATCAGCTGGGCATGGCAGGGTATGATATGACAGCTGTCATAGCCTACCCTGCTCACCCAGTAAGTCTGTTTAAGTAATTAATTAATTCGTTTCAAAATAAATATTTTAAACACTAAGACAAAAAGGAAGGAATAATAAATTGGCTTGGGTATATATAGGCCTATAATGTTCACGCAAGAACTGTAATTTTGACTGACAACCGGAGAACAACAGATATTAAATAGCCTGCTGTTAGAGTTTTATAATGTAGTCTTGTGTTTTATTAAAATTTATTATAATTGATATCTCAAAAGGATATGCACTTGTGTGCGGCGTGAGCTGCTGCGCACTCGCACTGCAACGCAAATGTACCTTCAGTATACCTTCAGAATCCCATCAAGGGGAAATAACTTAATACTCTGTAATTTATAGTCATATGGTAAAATTTATATTTTTATTTGCATAACGTTATGTTCAAAATAACTACAAAATGACTTTGAAAAATAAAGAGAACAACAGAATGCGCTGCTTTAGCGCGTCTCGGTCTCCTTGAGCATCTTTCTGACGCATGCCACAAACATGAACCACAGCGAATACTTGTCTTTTAAAAGGCTTCATTTAGATTATTTTACATTAAATGCATCATATAAGTCACTTTGGAATAAATCACAGTAGGCCTATGTATCATGATAAAAAAAAAACGACTTTACAGTCTGGAAAT
>NW_015650713.1:151024-163202 GCF_001515625.1 Sinocyclocheilus rhinocerous
AAAAAAAGCGACTTTACAGTCTGGAAATAGCTTTAGGCTATAGCAAATTATTTCTTGGACCCCCTATCACTTTAAGAACTGCTGGTCTACACAGAAGAAAGACCTGTCTAGACTCTGCCCCGGTACGAGTTGTGTCGAGCTATTCATTAGTCTGTTTGATGAGAAAAATATGAAATTGATCAAATGGGTTATTAATCCATACAACTGCAGCAGTGGAGGACTATTATTCTGCTGCGTGATACTGCGGAAGAACTGATGATGGCACGGTTTGATGCTGACCAATCAGCAGAAAGGGGCGTTTAATTCCCGCCCACGTGTAGAAATCAAATATTCAAGCTGTTTATTCATTTTTCTACCCCTGAGCGAAAAACGAAAATTTAAGCTGAATTCTCTTTTTTCAATTTTTGGAAAGAAAAAAACGAAAAAACGAAAAAGGAGCCGTTTTCTCATTTTTCTTCTTTCAATATTAAATCAAAAAACGAATGATCGAATGATACACGGATTCCTGAAGTCCATATTTTTGTGGTTTTAGTTGTTGTATGATTTTAATGAAGTCAGTCAGGAAATCATGATTGTTCATTCTGTAACTTTGAGGACGGTTGTGTCTGAAGAGAAATAGCAAGATCTGGTTCATTAAAAATCGTAAAAATGATATAAAGCTTGTTTTTTTGTTATATAAATGCTAAATTTAATTTCTTTTAACTTTTTTAGCGTCTCTATACAGACGCTAGCGCCCTCTCGCGCTACTTACGTGGCTACCTTAACTGCTTTATGAAAACCTTTAGCTTCGATATTTTTATGATCTTAAAGTGCCCCTATTATGCCCCCTATTATTTCTAAGGTTCCTAGTATTGTTTTGGGAGTCTCCTACAATAGGTTTACGTGCATGCAAGGTCAAACAACCCTTTCGTTTTCTCAAAATATGCATTTAATATCACCTCATTTTCCAATGATTCTCAAACGATTTGTTCAAAGCAGTTCTAAGATTCAGTCTCTCTAAACCCTTCCTATGGCCGAGCCTCATTGATTATAATGGATTTTTGTGAGATCGCGATGAACTGAAATAAATGACAGCTTTATAATTATTATAGGGAGCGCAGAGCGCGCTTTCTTGGCTAATTCATTCAGAATTTGAATAAATTTTGTTTTTCATGATGCTGTTGGACCACTGACAGCTGCACGCTGTAAAGTTTCGGGAGTGACAACCGCATGTAGACTGCGATAATTTTTTTGAGAATGTGCGAGCTCAAATTTGACGTGGTCGCATTTGTGTGAGTGCATGGTCTGCCTTGCTCCAAAGCGTCTGCTGCATACAGCGAGGCACACTATAGCAGGAGTCAGATTTCACTGATCACGTGAAGAGAGGCGCTTTCAGTGCGAATGCTTCAGGTGTAGAGCCTGGTTTATACTTGCCGTGTCAGCACAAGCACGAGTCCTCACTGCAGAACACAAGATCTAGGGGGCATGGTTGGATCCAGATCCAACTCCTCCCACCTTACATATACCTAAAACCTACCCGTCTCCACCCCCTGATCCCTAAACCAACCCATCTACACCCCTAAACCTACCAATCTCCACCCCCTTGATGTGGATCCAACCACACCCCCTGGATCTTGTGTTCTGCAGTGAAGAGCTACTGAATATTTGCATCATTTTTACCGCGTGCTGCGCGCACCTTCAGTAGCCCATCACTGCAGAACACAAGATCCAGGGGGCGTGGTTGAATCCTAGGTTTAGGGGTGGAGATGGGTGGGTTTAGTGATCAGGGGGTGGAGACAGGTAGGTTTAGGTATATGTAAGGTGGGAGGAGTTGGATCTGGATCCAACCACGCCCCATGGATCTTATGTTCTGCAGATGAATATTGAGAAAATTATGAAAGGCGGCGGATTTGGTTTTCACACTAAAATAAAATAAAAGGCCACTTCATAAACCAGAGAAGGTGAACATGTTGGTATTCTTGTGGAAAAAAAACACATGCAAGTCCTGTCACCGACAGCCAGTTTAGTTTCACTTTTCTTTTTGTTTTTTCGTTTTAAAAATCTTATCTTTGCTGTTTACCTCACGTTACCCTATGGAGGCTTTCTTTAATTTTTTTGTTTTTTATTTATTTGATTCCTCACTGTTTGCTAAACATTCTGTAATTTATTAGTCAGTATATAATATAGCATGTGGAGCCATGTCTCATCTTATTCGTTTTTGTTAATAAACGTTATGTAAGCTAGTTTGTCATTATAGCCTACTGTTTTATTGTTGTTGTGCTTTTTAATTAAAAATAACAATGAATCAATCTTTTGTTTTAGTCTTATAAAGTGAAAGGTGTATAGATATAAGCAAAACAGACAAATATCTTTTCTTGTAAAATGTGACACCAAGATCGCGAATTCGAAAGTGAAAGTGAAAGTGAAAGCGTCCAAAGTCCGGCTCATAACACAGCAAAAGAGGAATTCCCATTCACAAATTTCAAATCACAAATAATACTGATGAAAAAGAACGGGTTGAATGTTGAACACTCGTTACCATATAACTAAACTATGATAAAAGTTCATGAACATGCATTGATTAATGCCATGTTGTAGCAAAAAAAAAAAAAACTGCGACCAAATGATGTGCTCGTGAGACCAACTGAGAAATTCGCAAAAGAGCGACCAGTGGGAAGAATGAGTCTAGAGCCCTGTATAGCCTAAACGCGGCATTATGCGGATGGCACTATCAGTGAACAGGGCAAAAATATGTCAAAATGTATACGGCTAGAGCACCCTCATTGATTTCAGAAGCACCCTCAGTGATTTAATTCAGGAACCGGGCCTGCCTGTATCTGGAGATTATAACTTTATATATTTCTATATTAGCCTATATATATTTACCCCATATATTAAACCGTGTGTAGCGCTCTAACACAATGTAGCCTACTGTACGTGCATTGACCATGCCTGGTCCTCTCCAATAACGTACCCATATAGCACACAAAGTTATATCCCAATATATAATTTCATGATGGTAGATTTACCAGGATTCTTCAATGTCTATTTTAAAAATCACATTTGTATTAAGTCTATGCATTGTTCCAAAGACGACTCTAGTTCTCAACTGAACGTGTGGGAGAAGCATCACTAAATTTGGTCAAAGAAAACTTGTTAAAATATATTAATATAAATATTAATATATAAATATAAATATATTAATTTGTGCATTTTTCAAATGTTTATTAAAAGTGCAAAAATTTATTTACAAATATCTGAAAATAAATAAATATTTTACTTTTTCGTGCAGCATTTTGTGTGTACGGTTCTAATTTCAATTTTGGTTTTCAGCATAGCATTTAAAAATACAATAACCGTTCTTTTTTTGTTTTTTTTCCGTCATGGTTAAAAAACTAAAAACGAATGGACGCAAAAGTACACGGACCGTGCACAGACTGGAATGGCTCATAAAGCTATAGAATGGTTCTTCTGTTTACAGACAACACAAAATTCTATAGGCTACAGTAGATTTTAGTGCAATTCAGTTAGTCTGTTAAAAGTTTTGTTTGTGAGGGGTAGACATGGCATTACTGGGTTCTTGAATCATGGATTCTTTATTTCATGAAGATGAATTGGTAATTTGAAATCAAATATCAAGTTAGGAAACAAAAAAGGGGAAAAAACTCACCAGAGTATTGGCTGCATGAGAGGATTTATCTGGAAGCATAAACATTCCATTAGTCAGAATTTTTGTAAACATAACTTACATGATTCTTCTTTATTAGATATAAATGTAGAAGGGTCAGATGTGTCATTCTTAAGGCTGATTTATACTTCTGCGTCGGACCTACGCCATAGGCTACGTGTCGGTCATTTATACATCATTTATACTTCTACGTCATTGTCCTCGTCGACGTGCAATTACACATGCAGACCGCTAGAATGCAGTGTCCACGGGCATGTTGATGGTGTAACCCACAGTATCAAGGCAAAAGCTGAAGAAGAAGCAGCAGCAGTGATAGCAGTAAATAGAAAGCAACTTTTTTTGCAGCTTGAGTTGTTAAATATCGAAGAACAGATAATTTATTTAAAAAGAAAAAACAGGAGACAACATCTTTGCTTTCACATGTCGCAAACGGAAATGCGTATGAGGAAATGCGGCGCTATCGCAGATTTTTCTTTATTTTTTGACCTGAAAGGGAGGGGTTGTAGGGGTTGTAACAGACCAATCACAGCGCTTGTGGTCCTCGTAGAATTGATGCGTTGTTACATTTCTGGGGCCTCATTTATAAAATACTGCGTAGAAAGCATCCTAAATTAGATTTTACGATCATTTCTCAAAGTGCGTACGTGTGATTCATAGAACGAACGTATGCACAGAAAATGTGCGTACGCCTCTCTTTTAGATGTGAAATCTATAAATTGCAATGATCTTGAAATTGTGTGCAGCTGAACAGTTTCAGATCTCCACCTTGTAAACGATGTCTAATTAATGTCATTTACTTATAAAAGAGCACCTGACAATGTCCAAATCTTTTACAAGCGGCAAGAATGGCTTATATTTCCAAAACTCAGGCAAACAAAAGTGCGTACGTCTGCTCAGACCCTGACATGGCGCTAAGCTCTTTTCCACGTCAAAGACCGTTTTTATAAATATGAACGTTGGCGTGGATTTTTGCGTACGCACACTCTACGATCAAATCTGTGCGTACGCACGTTTTATAAATGAGGCCCCTGGAGAGGTGCGCGTCAGGCTGTGCTGTAGACTACGCATGCTATGCACAACCTACGGCGTAGTTTTGACGCAGAAGTATAAATCAGCTTTTATAAAACTGCCAATTCTGCTGGACAATTTCAGGACTTCTTTAAAAAAAAAAAGAATAAATACTTTTTAATGGCTGATTCTTTGCTCGCATGTTTTGTTAGCTTCAAGGAGTTTTAAAGTAAAATATTACAGAGTTGAAGGTTACTAAAAAATTTTTTTTTAAGTTTTACTAATAACAGCCTCTCAGCAAATATCTAGCAAAATACTGCACAACATCATTTCATTTACAGTTAATATTCTTGTTCTCTGTGCCAAATACAACATTTTTAAAAATTGATCAGTATGATCTGAACTACTTGATTACATACTCAATTTGATATATGGGTCAAAGACTAAAAGGGGTTCCCTATTTGACATTGTGTCAGATTACTGACACTAGGGGTCGCACTTAGGTAACCTATGATAATTCAGAAAAGGCCAATGAGAATTGGTAAGTGGAATTTGCATGCACCACTCCCCCATACACATGGGTATAAAAGGAGTGGGCATGCATCCACTCATTCAGACTTGGAGCCAAGCAAGTGCTACAAGCTCATCCCATTCACCTTGTGGAAATGTTTGTATCTGGTGCAACGGTGCATTTTCAGAGGTTCCTCTCCCTGCAACGTACAGATAATTGCTAAGAGCTCCCCTGGGCTCTTCAGAAAAAGAGAAGTTTCCAACAAAAGAGTAAACACAGATGGTCAGTGTAGTTGTAAAAATGCATTTCCATCTCTGTGTTTCTGAGTGCGGTCTATATCTGTCAAACTCGGACGGCATCTCTACCTCGTGTGTCAGGGACGTACACATGCTGAGAAAGCTTTCATGAATAGTTAAGTCTTCACTGCGAGAACGTGACCATGGCAACTTTGCGTTCTTGACTCTCTTTTTTAATTCAGATAAGTCACCTCTGACACTGGTATGTGGCCTCAAACAGTACCTTTTCTTCCTGGAAGTGCATGAGGAGCTCACAAAATCGTGAAGGGCACCTATCACTGCCCGGTCCTGCTTCACAAGCTCCTCCACACTCGCTACTTTCAACTGTGGGGTGGCCAGGATGTACACAAAGGTTTCTCAAGTGGAGTGTGAGACCTGTTCTTGCAAAACACCGATCCTTCCCCTGGTGGCACTTTTGTTTTTGTTTCACATGCTCCACCTGGGAAACCTCCGTGTTCCCTTTTGTTTTTATTTTGCTGCTGTCCCAAGGGGAAGCAGTACCCAAATTTTCAAAAAAAGAGCAGCTTTCGCACTTCCTGGGTCACACAACCCCCAAACACAACCTTCCCAACCCATCAGTAACTGCTCAGGTTGATGCATACAGTGCCTTGCGAAAGTATTCATTTTTTTCACATTTTGTTATGTTGCTGCCTTATGTTAAAATGCTTTAAATGACTTTTTTCCCACATCAATCTATGTTCCATACACCATAATGACAAAGCAAAGAACAGGTTTTCAACATCTTTCAAAAGCAAATTTGTTCAAAATAAAAAAAAAACTTAAATGATTCCATTGCATAAGTAATCATACCATTATCTCCTAACCAGCATATGCTGGTTTTTTCAACAGGGTCAGAACCTCAGACTGGGCAGAAGGTTGATCTTCCAACAGGACAATGACCCTAAGCACACAGCAAGGGTGGCTTATAGACAACTCTGTGAATGTCCTTGAGTGGCCCAGCCAGAGCCTGGCAGTACCCAAATTTTCAAAAAAAGAGCAGCTTTCGCACTTCCTGGGTCACACAACCCCCAAACACAACCTTCCCAACCCATCAGTAACTGCTCAGGTTGATGCATACAGTGCCTTGCGAAAGTATTCATTTTTTTCACATTTTGTTATGTTGCTGCCTTATGTTAAAATGCTTTAAATGACTTTTTTCCCACATCAATCTATGTTCCATACACCATAATGACAAAGCAAAGAACAGGTTTTCAACATCTTTCAAAAGCAAATTTGTTCAAAATAAAAAAAAAACTTAAATGATTCCATTGCATAAGTAATCATACCATTATCTGGGACAGTTTAAATTTAGCTCAGAAGCATTCATATTGCTTGTAGCTGTTACTACACTTCGAGTGAAGTTAACCTGTGGCAAATTCAATTGAATGGATATGATTTGGAAAGGCACACACCTCTCAATAAAAGGTCTAACAGCTGAAAATGCATATCAGTGTAAAAATCAAGCCCTGAGTTCAAAATAACTGCTTGTAGAGCTCAAAAACAGGATTGCATCAAGCCACATATCTGGGGAAGAGTTCAGAAAAAAATCTGCTGCATTGAAGGTTCGCAGAAGCATGTAGTCGCCATTACTCTTAGTGGAAGAAGTTTGAAACAACCAGGACTCTTCCTAGAGCTGGCCAAACTGACTGAGGGACTCGTCAGAGTAGAAGAAAAGCTCAGTGCACCAAAGTGGCCCAGCCAGAGCCTGGGTTTGAACCCAATCAAACATTTCTGGAGAAACCTTAAAATGTGCGTTTGCCCCCATCCAACCTGACAGAACGTGAGAGGTGGAGAGGTGAGGACAAGAATGGCAGATAATTGCCAAATGCTGATGTGCAAAGCTTGTTGCATCATACCAAAAAGACTTGAGGCTGTAAAGGCTCTTCAACTAAGTAGTTAAGGGTATGAATACTTATGCAATGTACCTATTTAAGTGTGTTTATTTGTTAATAAATGTATGAAGTTTTGACAATTCTGTTTTTGCTTTGTCATTATGGTGTGTGGATTGATGTGGAAAAAAATAAATTTGAAGTAGTTTAACATAAGGCTGCAACTTAACAAAACATGAAAAAAATTAAGGGGTATGAATACTTTCGCAAGGCCCTGTATGAGACCGCTTCAGCACTGGCTTCGAACTGGTATGGGACCATGGCATGCATCGAGTGGCTATCGTTTCTGTACATTCAGTCCTTGGACAGACCTTGCATTTCTATGGACAGGGGTTCCCCTAGAACAAGTGTCCAGTCATATTGTTGACTCAAGAGACATATTCAAGTCAGGCACACGGCCTCATGCTCCTGGACAGAATATCGAGTGCATATATGCCTCGAGATGCTCACAGTAATTCCTTGCCCTGCTGAGGTTTCGGCTGTTGATCCTGAGCAAGCACGTTTTGGTCAGGATGGACCAAATAAACGGCGGTTTACGCTCATGTCACATGTCACATCTCGCCAACCATCTCTTCCTTTGGAGTTAGTAGCGACTGAAGTTACTGCGGTCCACTCATATTCCAGGCAAGCTCAATCAGGCAGTGGACGTGCTGTCTCAATGGGCAGCACTCAAAGGAGAGTGGATACTGCACCCTCAGGTGGTCCAGCTGATCTGATTCAGCAAAGCACAGGTAGACTTGTTCGCTTCCCAAGAATCCTCCTACAACATCAAAGTGACTGACAGATAGGGAATATCTTGGTTACTATTGTAACCTCTGTTCCCTGTTGGGGGGAACGAGACGTTGTGTCCCTCCTGCCACTGAACTACCCGCTGAATGTCTGGGACATGCTCTTGGCTCCTAAGCATGTACCTGAATGAGTGGATGGATGCCCATTCCTTTTAATACCCGTGTGTATGGGGGAGCGGTGCATACAAATTCCATTTGCCAATTCTCATTGGCCTTTTCTGAAATATCAGGAGTGTTTGGGTCTCTCAAGTGCGATCCCTAGTGTCAGTAATTCAACCCAACGATGTTATAATAGTAAACAAAACATTTTCAAGCATCAAAACAATAAATATTTAATACAGCTTTATATGTTTGTTAACTGAGAATGCGTCCTGTTTATTCATTTATTTATTATTAGTATTTTTTTTTTTTTTATCAAAAATAATGACTATCATACATTTTTAACCAAGATTTACAGAAGGCACCTATTAAAATGTCATATAGTGTAACACAAGTTTATATACCAAAAAAAAAAAAAATCCTGTCAGGCATATTTAGAGCAAAAATTATAAGATGACATTAAACTCTATTTAATGATCACAGTACAACCCCCAAATTAATTGTAATAACTAATTGTAGCTGACTTCAGTTGTTGTATGTTTGTGGGTCTTTCTGCCTTTAGTTTTCTCTTCAGCAAGTGAAATGCATGCTCAATCGGGTTGAGATCAGGAGATTGACTTGGCCATGGCAGAATATTCCACTTGTTTACCTTCAAAAACTCCTGGGTGGCTTTTGCTGTATGTTTTGGGTCATTGTCCATTTGTACTATGAAGCGCTGTCCAATCAGCTTTGAAGTATTTGGCTGAATCTGGGCAGACAGTATATCCCTATACACTTCAGAATTAATCCGGCTGCTTCTGTCTTCTGTCACGTCATCAATAAACACCAGTAACCCAGTGCCACTGGAAGCCATGCATGCCTATTCCATCACACTGTCTCCACCATGTTTTACAGTGTGAAACAGTGTGAGATCCTACTTGAATATGTTTTGGTCAACAGCTAAAATAATAAAAATTGTGCCTGTGTACAGCTGTTCCAAGCCTTCTCCATACTTTTTTCCCCCGTCATTCTAGCACAGGTTGATCTTAATTTCATCTGTCCAAAGAATGCTTTTCCAGAAGTGGTCTGGCTTTTTTAGATGTTTTTTTCGCAAAGTCTAATCTGGCCTTTCTATTCTTGAGGCTTATGAATGGTTTGCACCTTGTGGTGAACCCTCTGTATTTGCTCTCGTGAAGTCTTCTCTTGATTGTAGACTTTGACAATGACACGCCTACCTCCTGGAGAGTGTTCTTCACTTGGCTGGATGCTGTGAAAGGGTTTTTCTTTTCCATGGAGAGGATCCTCTGATCATCCACAACTGTTGTCATCCATGGATGTCCAGGCCTTTTCATGTTGCTGAGCTCACCAGTGCATTTTTTTCTCAGAATGTACCAAACGGATGATTTGGCCACTCCTAATGTTCCTGCTATCTCTCTGATGGATTTGTTTTGTTTTTGAAGCCTAACAAGTGTCTGCTTCACTTGCATGGAGAGGTCCTTTGACCACATGATGTGGGTTTACAGCAACAGCTTCCAAATGCAAATGGTACACTTAGAATCAACTCCAGAACTTTTACCTGCCTAATTGATGTAGAAATAGTGAAGGAATAGCCCACACTTGTCCATGAAACAGCTTTTGAGTCAATTGTCCAATTACTTATGGTCCCTTGAAAAAGGGGGATGTACATATTAAAGAGCTGTAATTCCTTAACCTTTCCTCCAATTGTGATGAGAATACCATCAAATCAAAGCTCAGAGTATGCACGTTAAACCATATTCATTATATAACTGTAACTTGAATATGTTTTTGTCAACAGCTAAAATAATCAAAATTGTGCCTGTGTCCAAATATATATGGACCTAACTGTATGATCACTTTTTCTTTTATATATTTTAATAAGGACAGGTCAGAATGTTGTTGCATTTTTACATTAATACATCTCTTACGCTGAATGACAATGGACCATTATTTCACCCATATTTTGACTTTTTTCCCCCACACAAGTTATTTGAAACATTAGACACTTTTCTTGCATTTAATATGCTTTTTAGGTATATAAATATCTTTTTCACATTTAATTTGATGCAGACACCAAAATAGGAAGTCTCGTCTTTGACTCATATATATAGTACACAGCATAAATAAGTACTATACATCCTCTCTGAACTAAACATATATTTATATTTCTTAATGATCTATTACAATTCATGGGAAGATGGCAAATAACAGGGGTGGTCAGGCTTCAATCCTGGGTGACCATGGCCACTACATACCTACGCCCCTGCATACATATGCATGTGTATTTGTTTGGGTGTGCGTGTCTCACCTCCTGATGTGAAGCTCATGTATTTCTGGTTGTTGACTGTCTCTTTGGAGTCGTAGAACTTGAGAACATCTATTACAGCCTGAGGGTTTTTCTTCTGTTCCAGCTTAGTAATATTAGAGGTTTGCAATAACCGAGCCCATTGCTCTGGAATACCCTGTGTATGTGTACATGTGTGCATTGGAAACAGACAGAATGGACAATTGAGTAAATCACACATGTCTTTTACATGCCAACCAGGCTTTGTGAAACTGTCAATAATATTTAAAACATTTACATATTCCAGACTGTGATATCAATAGCAAAGTGTGACAAAAACATGAATTTGTAACAGTATTTTAAAAACTATGGCACAACCAGAGACAGACATTGTTATCTACATGCTCATGGACCATTCACACAGGACACATTCTTACAAGCAAGTGCAATGTATTTGAATACTTTTAAACAGCTTAAAAAAAAAAAAAAAAACTAAAATATTTTATGTATAACATCTGCTTGTGATGCTTTTTAATCATTTTCAATGCAGCTCGAATTTGACCTAAGGTAAAGCGGTGGGTGATATTAGATTTATAAAGGGTTTATAACTAATTTCAGTACATTCAGTCAGTAAACAATTTTAGCTTTAGGGCTGGGTGATAAACAATATCATATTGATGTCATGCAACGGTGGCTGTAATGAAGCACACGACGACAGAGTATTTAGGAAACAGTCTTTTAATAAGTAAATCCAAAAGGAACAGGGAAACTCAGGAGAAGGGAAACACAACCTTGTAAAACACAGACGAGAATGAACAAAGCACTGGGGAAAACTAAAGGCTTAAATACAAGAGGGAGATCATTAACAGAAAACAGAACAGGTGTAGAACTAATTAAAAACCAAGGAAACAAATTAGGATAAAAAACACAGGCAAATAACCACAGGGAGTACCAATTTAAAACACAACAAACAGATGGATCTAAACATAACTGTTAGAATTGAGATCGCAATGAAATGTGTATCGATAACGATTAGCTCTGGACATTTTTACTTGATATGGATTAATCTAACAATCTATCACACAGCAGAAATAAATGTGACAACAGCCAAATGTCGCTAATAAGTCTGCATGCTCTGCATGTCTCTGTGTAAATGATTGGCACAGTTTCATTCAAAGACTTTAGACAGAAGACGGTGCACTCACATTACTTATGAATGGGGAAAAAGTGCAACGAGCAATATGGTGGAAGAAGTTCATGCTGTCTAAATAAAAGAGGCAATCACCAACTGATAAAGTCATTTGCTGTAAATTCGCATTACTATCCATCCTAAATAATAAAATTAGAATGAATGAGTCCCAGTTCGTAGTATGTTGAAATAAGTGTGGTCTACTACTTTTTATGTAGGTCTACTATTTAAAGTGTAGATCCATGCACATTCTAACAGCTATCTGACAACCCATTGCTTGTTGAACGAGGATTTGATTAGAACTACAAACTTGAATAAACGTGTAAAAAAAAAAAAAAATACAAATACAAACATGGCAGATATGCAACATCCATGGTTAAGAATAGTGGTTTAGATAAAAGGAGTTTGAGTGAAAAAAAAAAAAATATATATATATATATATGAATGAAT
>NW_015650713.1:163359-167116 GCF_001515625.1 Sinocyclocheilus rhinocerous
AATATATATATATATATATATGACTGAATAACTAACTAACAAAATGAAATGTTTTGTAAATTAACTGTGATATTTTCATTTAATTACAATTTTAAAAGATTGATTAAATTGAAATTTATTAAAATTAAAATTTATTAATTCATTTCATTGAACACTTTTTTTTTTTTGGATGATACATTTATATTAAATTATAAAACACAGAATTCAGAAAAAAATAAAATAAATGGAAAACAGAATTTAGGGACAAATAAAATCGATTTCATGGGGCCCTAAATTCGCAACTTACTCTGTGGAGTTTAACTGTAAACAAACAAGTTATGTTTACACTCATTCTCAAGGTCTAACAAACATGTGCAAAGCATTTCCTTCCCCATTAAAGGTAAATACATATTGTGATAAAAATCTACATTGTATAATATGGGTAGTAATTAGGTCCGATACTGGTCTCCTGTACTCATACTCGTTAAAATGCCCCCATACCAAACGCCGATACCACACAGCATGTGATAAGCGCCATATTCAAACAAAGAAACACCGACAACAGAACAACAGACAGCAGAAAGGAGATAAGGATGTCTACTACGAAGTATATGTATGCAATGAATATAATGTGAAACATTCAGTATTGACTGTATAGCTGATGTACGCGAGCGGATAAACAAAGCACGCTGAGTGGATTGAGCGCGCGGCGGCATGTACAAATGCAATAAAAATATCGGTATCGGCAGGTACCAAAACTAAAAGTATCGGTATCGGGCGAGTACTGGAAAAAGTGGTATCGGTGCATCCCTAGTAGTAATAATAATAATAATAATAATAATTTTGGCCACATCTCCCAGCCCTAGTTACCGTTATGGCACTGTTCTAAATATCTTCCTTATGGTTGCTTATTTTCATTACTAATGCTAATATCTAACATGTCAGTACATACACACGCACGCACGCATGCGCACACACACACACACACACACACACACACACACATGCCAACTGTTATAAAACGATATCATCCACATGAAACATACATCACAGATAACAATGACTCTTAAACAAACACACAAAACCCAAAACACCTGAGACTGGGTAAACTCACAGTGAATTCCCCCGTTACTGCATCAAAGCCTACATGGATGGTGTGCTCAAAATCAGACGGCAGGGATATCTCTGGACGCTCTTTCTCTTTCTTTTTATTGGCTGTTGAATAGAGGAACAAACACACTTTAACACTTTTAGATCAGCCCATCAAAACGGAATTCAGTTTGAATGGTACAATACAGCCCTTTGGCAACTCTGCTGGTTTGCTTAGACCAGTGTAGATTATGCTAGTAATTGCTGGTTTGGAGGACCAGAATAACAAGAACTAGTAACTCTACCTATAGATACGCAGCATACAATTTCTGGTAAAACTGGCTAAAAAGAGATCTTGTTGGTGAAACTAGTTAAAGGAACAGTTCAGCCAAAAAACAAACAAACAAACAAAAATTACTCCCCCTTCAAACCCATGTTTTTCTTTAATCCATACACAAATAAAAAAAAATTCACAAAATATCCAGTCTGTTTCTACTATTAAATAATAATGACTGGGAACTAAGGCTGTTAAGTTGCATAAATTACAAACATTAAAAGCTATACTATACTGTATATTCCAAGTCTTCTGAGGTCATACAATAGCAGTACGTTTAGATCTGTTAAACACATTTTACCATATTTAAACGCATTCCACATATTTTCCCTAGACTGAGCACAGAAAATGTGAAAGTGTACAGATTCCGTGTAGGGCAACTGGGTGCACATACTTTTGTCTCCCCCGGGAAAGATGGACCTGAGACGGGCTTTCTTGTTCTTCTCCTCTGGAGCCATTGGAAGTGGTTTTGAACTGTGTACTGAGGAAGGGTCACGGGAACTACTGTTCATTCTTAAAGGGGGGGCAGGTGGCTTTTCTTCAATATCAACACTATCGGACATCTTTATTTGCACTCACTATGGCCTGCAAAGAGAGAAAGAGAGAGCTTTTATAAAGTCTACCTTTCAGATATATGGTCTATGAAAAACAATATGAATATTTACTAAACATTTCACAATAAGGTTCTATACATTCGTCAGTGCATTAGGTATCATGAACTAACAAATAACAACATGACTTTATAACAGTAATAATCAACAATTTTGATTATTCTTGATTTATATAAATAAATATATTTTTAATAATTATATTATTGAATGAATAACCTAAAAGATAATAGTTTTATTGTAAATTATTATGTGAAATACTAGATGACCTTCTACATTTGATAAAATGCGCAGATCATAACTTGTGCAAGCTTTGCGGAACATTGTATCCCAAACATGCAGCACCCTCAACATGATCTTCCATTTCCAGTGAATCCAGAAATGAACCCGGAAACTTTTTTTGGTAACAATTAAAATTAAGGTTCCATTTTTAAATGGTTTGTAAAGATGTTCATGAATGACTAATAACTCATTTACAAATGCAGTATAAATCATTGATAAGCAGTAATAAATGCGTGAATAAAAAGAGTAATTTTAGCGCAATACCTGCCAAAAAGTGAGCCATTTTTTAAATCACGTTATAGAAGCTTAATAAACCTATTTGTTCATTATTTATCTCAAAAACAGATTCCTGATTTATTACACCACAAATAGACTATTATAGCAAGACTGAAGGGTGTTGAATTTGTGGTTTTCTCATTTATATCTCATGACTCATGTCATTTTTTTGTTGCTTACCATAAGGTACTCTGTATCTGTAATGTGGGGTTTGGTGTTTGGGTTTTGTTTCATGTTCATGGGATTATGTTTGCATTTTGGATTTCACCTTGTTTGAATAAACTGCACATGGGTTCTTCACTACGCTTGCCTTCAGTGGACTGAATTCGTTACAGAATACACGTCCAGCCAAAATGAACCCAGCAGATCGCCTAGTTCGCCTCCATCAAGGTAATCGCTCCATTGAGGATTATGTGGAGGACTTTTGTGGGTAGTGGACTGAATTCGTTACAGTATCTTACCCATGATGTCCTGCAAAAGTCCATGATGCCTATCCACAGCAATGTATAAAACTGATATCTTTTGTTTATCAAGATTAAATTATTAAACTTTATTTTGGGGGGAAAAATCAAAGTTACTAGTTACCTGTGAACCTTAATGTAGGGTGAACCATTTATCCATAAATTATAGATGTTAATAACCTGTGGAAGTGAACCTTAATGTATTGTGAACACCTGTGTACCATTTATTAATAAGTTATAAATGTTAGTAACCTGTGAAAGTGCACCTTAATGTCAAGAGAACACCTGTGAAACATTAATTAATGAGTTATAAACATCATTAACCTGTGAAAGTGAACCTTAATGTAAAGTGAACTCCTGTGAACCATTTATTCATGAGTTATAAACATTAGTAATATGCTGTGGGTGTCATGGAGAAGGAACATGACACTTCCCAGAAGCCCGCTCACATCACGTCTGCCAAACCAGAGCCTGCTCCCGTCATGTCTGCTACGCCAAGTCCTCTTCACGTCAAGTCTGCCAAGCCAGAGCCTGCTCACATCATGCCAGTCACTCAAGAGATTCTTCAGAACATGGCCGCCATTCAAGAGCTTCATTGCAAGATGGCCGCCACACAAGAGTCTCTTCACAAAATGGCCGCCCTTTTAGAGTCTCGTCACGTCTCAGCTGATCTTCCAGAGTTTCGTCATGACATGGCCGCCATTTCAGAGACTGCTCACGTTAAGCCT
>NW_015650713.1:167133-171003 GCF_001515625.1 Sinocyclocheilus rhinocerous
AGTCTGTTTATGCCTCGTCAAGTCTGTTTATGCCTTGTCAAGTCTGTTTATGCCTCGTCAAGTCTGTTTATGCCTTGTCAAGTCTGTTTATGCCTCGTCAAGTCTGTTCATGTCAAGTCAAGTCTGTGTTTCTAGTCTGGGATTATGTTTGCATTTTGGATTTCACCTTGTTTGAATAAACTGCACATG
This sequence comes from Sinocyclocheilus rhinocerous, assembly GCF_001515625.1. Lineage (NCBI taxonomy): Eukaryota > Metazoa > Chordata > Actinopteri > Cypriniformes > Cyprinidae > Sinocyclocheilus > Sinocyclocheilus rhinocerous. Next base: position 167,323 of record NW_015650713.1, read on the forward strand.
GGTTCTTCACTACGCTTGCCTTTAGTGGACTGAATTCGTTACAGTATCTTACCCATGATGTCCTGCAAAAGTCCATGATGCCTATCCACAGCAATGTATAAAACTGATATCTTTTGTTTATCAAGATTAAATTATTAAACTTTATTTTGGGGGGAAAAATCAAAGTTACTAGTTACCTGTGAACCTTAATGTAGGGTGAACCATTTATCCATAAATTATAGATGTTAATAACCTGTGGAAGTGAACCTTAATGTATTGTGAACACCTGTGTACCATTTATTAATAAGTTATAAATGTTAGTAACCTGTGAAAGTGCACCTTAATGTCAAGAGAACACCTGTGAAACATTAATTAATGAGTTATAAACATCATTAACCTGTGAAAGTGAACCTTAATGTAAAGTGAACTCCTGTGAACCATTTATTCATGAGTTATAAACATTAGTAATATGTTAAATTAAACCTTAATGTAAAGACCTGTGAACCGTTTATCAATGAGTTATAAACGTTAATTACCAGTTAAAGTGCAGCTTAATGTAAAGTGAACATCTGTGAACCTTTTATTAATGAGTTTTAAATGTTAATAACCTGTGAAAGTGCACCTTAATTTAAAGAGAACACCTGTAAACTATTTGTTAATGAGTTATAAACATCAATAACCTGTGAAATTGAACATTAATGTAAAATGAACATCTGTGAGCCATTTATTCATTAGTCCTATCATGACAACTTTCAGGAGATTTTAGCATGGTAATGGATATGACAATGTTAATGTATTTGGTCTTGGCGGAACAGATCTGCTACGCTGCTGCTGCTGGTTATTGCTGTATTTGTACATTATTGTACATTATAACAGGAAGTTGCTACTGCCAATACATGTGCCGATATGGTGCTGTGAGTATTTAAGACATACTGCTGCTGCACAAATAGCATATATAATAACCTGTAGCAGATCTAAACGGGTGGAGCTGGGGAAGGTGGAGGGTTTCAGAGGAATCTTCCAGAGGATCGTCGCGACATGGCCGCCATTTCAGAGTCTGCTCACGTTACGCCTGAGTCCCCGGCCAAGATGGCCACCACGCCTGAGTCCCCAGCCAAGATGGCCGCCACGCCTGAGTCCCCGGCCAAGATGGTCGCCACGCCTGAGTCCACGGCCAAGATGGCCGCCACATCTGAGTCGGATGCAGAACTTGGGCCAAGACTGAAAAGACTGATAGCTAGAGTGATGGACTTACCTCTGTTTGTACATTATTGTACATTATAACAGGAAGTTGCTACTGCCAATACATGTGCCGATATGGTGCTGTGAGTATTTAAGACATACTGCTGCTGCACAAATAGACTATTGCTGTACCTGATCGGTTGACCAGAGTGCATAAAACTAGTGACTCGACTTAAATGTGTTTCTGGGCTAGTGAAACCCAGAGAAATTAACTAGTGGCTTAGCAATGTGAACTTGGGTGCTGTACCCTTAGGTTTATTTAACTAACAACCTAAATAACTATGTGTGTCTGAGCCAATATTGCTCAAACTTACCTAGGTAAGGAAATGTGCAATGTGTGTCATTACAAACAGGAATCACATTGTAGGCTGATAGATGTAGGCCGAATCCAATGTTTGGTTTACTTCCTGTCTCCTGAGATACCTTCATCTGATCGATTTTTGAAGGCAGCATAGTTGTATCATTCGCTGCCTTCAATGTCCCACAGTGCTATGTGTGTGCGCATGCGAGGAATGTGATTGGTCGAGCAGGATTGAGCTCGCAAAAATAAAATGGCGACCAAGAAGCCGGTTGGAGCACAGTTTTGTATAAATTTATGTTTAGTTTTCACTTTCAATAACTTTTGATTGCATTTCTAGCGAGAAATTAGCATTGCAGTTTTCAAGTATGTGACTGCTATTTTGCAAAGACACTCTCTGTTTATAAATCAAATAGATTTTCGCTACGCTACCTATGAAGCCTGTTCGAATCAGTTTCTCGGAGCTGCCTTCGTGCACAAACGCTGCCTCCAGAGTCATTGCCTGATAAGGCAGCGAGGCAGCAAGTCAGCTGCCTAGGCTTTCGGACACAGCCGAAATCACTATTAATCACGTGATTGGGATGGGACAGGAAAAAATGTCAGTGGGAGTGGGCGGGACCGAGAATCATAATAACAACTAGGATACCCAACTTTATTCACAAATATACCTTTTATATAAATAAACTATATATTTTGATTTTGAACTCAATTCTAGTTGCCCTGTCTCTTTATGCTCTCCTCCTGATGCTTTGTTGTGGCTGGTTAAGTGAATGACGTGCTCCACACCCGCAACAATTGGTGGCGGTAATTCACCAAGTTGTTATGCCAGTGCCAACCACCAATAATATAAGAAGAAGGCTTCCCCATGCACTTTGTAACCGCAAAAATCATAATCAAAATGGAGTCAGACATGAAAGCCACGCTGAAACGTCTACTGTTGGAAAATTATACCTCAGCTGTGCACATCGACATTTCTGGGCGGTCTGAAGTAACCAAAAAATGTTTACGAGTTGAGAAAGACAGCGTGAAAACGCCATACGCCAGCTGCAAGACATGTAGACAAATTAGTAAATACCATTCCGACTCAGGCACGAGTGGCCTTCAGCGTCACACATGCAAAGCAGCCCACTCAAGGCAACCGGCAATTTCTTAATTTATGAAGCGTAAGGTGCCAGTGACTGTAAAGTCGAGATTCACAGACGTGATGGCTCGTATGTGCACTGCAGCCAGGATCTAGGAGCGTTCGTTATTGTTGAAGGACGAGGGTTCATTGAAGTTGTGAAAGAACTCATTAATATTGGGGCTAAATATGGAAGCAGCATTGAGGTCAAAGATGTGCTACCGAGGCACGCACGTTGAAGACGAATCCACGTTGAAGACGAATACGAGAAAATAAAGAAACATGTTATGCTACTATGCTATTAAGCTACAACAGGTAGGCCTGGCTGCACTGCTTCCTTTTTGTGATGTTTAATGTTGGTCTCTATTTTTTAGCCATTTTGGAGCCTACTTTTATGGGATTTTAAATTAAAAGCATATGGTCAAATAGTTATCTGTTCATGTAAGATCATGTGAAGCCTGAAATAACATTTACATCAAACTCTATTCCTTTAATGCACAGAATGCGCTGTGACAACTGACATTTGGGCAAAAGAAAGAACAAACACAGACTACATAACAGTTACAGTTCATTATATTCTTGGATGGAAATTGTTGAACTGGGTCCTGGCTACAAGGGTGTAGCGTCTCGACAAATCTGACACACTAATTTTTATTTGATTTAACAAATCAATTATTCATTAGATTAACAAATCGTCACAGTCCCCTCACTCAATAAACTGGATGCCAGGATTTCTGCAGAACACCAGGCCCCCTGGTCACCATGACAACTAATCATGATATCACTGGTTTTATGACCCCCCCCAGGAATGTGAGTAGAATAACCCACTCATTGTCCCCATAGGAAAGGCAGAGTAGAAATGGACTTTTCTACTAAGATCATGGGTGTCAAAACCCATGACAATATCAGAAGTAGTGTGGAGTCTATCCTTCAGGTATCTGTCTTTTACCCCCAGTTTCCTCCTGTGTTACATATATGTGTAGTACAGTGGTTCTCAAACCTGTCCTGGAGTACCCCCAGCCCTGCACATTTTGTATGTCTC
>NW_015650713.1:172889-176672 GCF_001515625.1 Sinocyclocheilus rhinocerous
ACACCTGATTCAACTCATCAGCTCATTAGTGGAGACTGCAAGACCTGAAGTGGGTGTGTCAGATATAGGGAGACATACAAAATGTGCAGTGCTGGGGGTACTTCTTGGAGAGGTTTGAAAACCACTGGTGTAGTACATACTTAACGGTGTTATACAGTATTTATTGGCTTGTCCAAGTAATATGGTACTATTCTATTCAGTGTCTATGTATTTCTTGTTAATTGTTCTGACTAGCTCAAGCTTTATCGCATCATATGACCCCTTTAAATAATCATGTTAATCATTAGGTAATGTAAATTGAAATGCTTACAAATGTCTGTAAATATTCAGTTCATATGATCTTGATTTGTTGGTCTTTGTTTGATTGTGTAGACCTCTATTTACACATCTTAACAAATAATCTATTCATTATTAGGGCCACCATTATCTACAAAAAAGTCTCTTAGTACAAAATCCAAAACCCAACAGGAAGTCAGTTATTTTGAATTTGCTGTATGATTTTTGTGCAGTTTTTGCCATTTCCAGGCCTTGTACTTTGACGAACTCCTACAGTTTTAATTGGATCATCTTCAAATTTGATGAAGGTTATCTTAAGGCCTTTGTGACGTTAAATTGCGAAGATCTTGAGTTTTCGTAAAAAGGGCGTGTCCCTGGCAGCCTGACAAATTTGATATTTCGCCATGAAACAGGAAGTTGCTGTAACTCAAGCAAGCAATCTGCCCCAAACTTCACACGTTTTATAGGTGTTCTGTCCTGAACACATGTCCATGCCCAAATTCAGTTACAGTCATAGCGCTACCTGCTGGCAACAGGAAATTACTTGTTTCACACTAACATGCAATCCCCTTGTCCAAATACCCACACTTGCGGTCTTGTCCACTTGAAAGCGCGTGCGTGCGACAGGAAGTAAGTGCGCAAGACTGTCCCCAGGAGGCCATGGCGGAGCAGGCAGACTAGGAAGCCATGGTGGAGCAGGCAGACTAGAATCAGGCAGTTCGGGGCGCCATGGCGGAGCAGGCAGACTAGTGCCTTGTCCAAATACCCACCCTTGTGGTCTTTGCACTTGACTACTTATATGACGTATTTCCTGTATTTGGCCCAAGTGTTCAAGTGAGCATGAAGACCACAAGTGTGTGTACAACTTTTCATTACCTGATGGGACACACTTATATTGTTGTAAAAACGCAAAGTGTTTACAGAGTTTTATTATTATTTTCAATACTTTGCATTTTAAAATCAACTTCTAAATGTCTGTTCAGTAGACCACAAGTGTGTGTATTTGGACAAGGCAAATGTCTGATCTGCCCTAAACTTCACGTTTGATAAGAGTCCTGGGCTTAACACATCTTAAGGCCAATATTCAGTTATAATCATACCGCCACCTGCTGGCAACAGGAAATTACTTGTTTTACACTAACTTAAACATGCCATGTTCAATCTGCACCAAATTTCACAGATTTGATAAAAGTCCTAGTCTGAAGACATCTACATGCCAACATTCAGTTACAGACATAGCGCCACCAGCTGGCAGTAGGAAGTTTGGCACATACAGTATAAATGACTTTGACATATTCCTCCTATATTTATCACTTTAAATGCATATTGCCCACCATTATCTGTTTTCCTAAAGCCACCAAGTGGCGGTGAGCCCGGATGCGAGGGCCCTTTCATCGCTACTTGCAGCTTTAATTTGTTCATGTTTTTGCAGTACCCAGTCTAAAGTGGAAAATATTCATCATTTGCAAATGTTTATAAATGTTTACTAATCATTAATAGTTAATACCTTTATGAGCAGTCATCTCAATGGCAAAAAGTGTCCCGAAAAATCTCTTAATCATGTATTAATCATTTGTTCATGTTTTTTTCAGTAGCCAACCTAGAGTTGAAACTATTCATCATTTGTAAATGTTTATAACCGATTACTAATCATTTAGTATATTTATGGGCATTTGGACTTTTAGCTAACTTAACAAGGTTTGTGTAAAGGGTGGCTGGTTAAGTTTAACTAAATGCTTGCTAAAGGCATAACAAATTGTAATTTTGGTGCAAAAAAAAAGTTTTTATTGGTCTCATCACTCATGTTAGTATACTACTCTTCAGTATATCATTAAACAGCATATTCCTTGAATCATAAATAAACAGGGGAAAACAAATAATTTTTTTAAAGAAAATACTTCATTTATCAAAGCAATATAATATAAACAGATTGAACCGTGTTCCCTTATAGTAATCAAATTGACCCCTGTACACTGTTGACCCTTTAACCAACCCTTAAACCTACCCATACCACCAAACCTGTCCCTAACCTTACCCGTATCACACCTCAATAGCAGCAGAAGTGTTGTGCATTAACACAAGCTTTTAATCATTTTATAGCATCTGTTAAAATCATTTGTAGATTTTCAATAAGTCCTTGATCATATGGAATTGAAAGTGTAATGACATTTGTAAGCATTTTAACTTACATGAAATAATGATTTGTTTGAAAATCATCTAATGTTTAATACGTTTATTAGAAAACATTAACAAGCACATTATCTCAAGTTTCTAACTCTTTGAATACATGGGGTTAAAGCAAAAAAAAATGTCCTCTGCCAAACCCCATTCCACAGCCATACCTGTAACACACCCAGTTTAAGAGCAGTGTTTTTCTTCTTGTAATTAGGAGCGGTTGTCCTCCTAATTAAAAAAAATTAGGAGCACCTTCTAATCAATAATAACAAATTCTGATCAAGAATTAGCCTTCCTAATACGAGCTGACATTTGACTCAAAGTGATTTCAGGGGCATTTTCTTTTTACCTTAATGCATTTTTCCTGTATGCAGTGTTTCCTCTAGGATTTTTTCCAGCTGTGGTGGCAGGACTATTTCTCATGGACCACGCCCCCTCCCCTTTCCTAATACGAGGTGACATGTGACTCCTTAAAGTGACTTACAGGTGTATTTTATTTTTACCTTTGCAATGGCATCATTTTCACCTGTCAAATTTAAAAAAAATCTGTTTATAAGCTTTTTAAAATTTCTATTTAAAACAATATAATAAGAAGTAGAATAAGACAAATACGTTACCAACCATATGAACTTAGTATTAATAAAAAAATGTATTTGTACTACAGAGGGTGCACAGAACACAAGAGTGACTTGTAGGTACATTTTCAGACATTTAATGAGGCTCAGAGGTGGCATGAGTGCAATTAAATTCATAAATTCATGTGGAGATTAATGTTTTAAATATAACATTTTGAATACAGAAATATTAAATTATTTAAATAACTGAAATTATACCTAAAAATGAAACTGAAACCACCAGCAGGTGGCGGCAAGTTACTGATCGTATCACTGAATCATTCATTCAATTGATTTGTTTGAACAGCTGATTCATTTAGGATGGAAGCAAGTGACTGTATTGTATTAAATCAATATCAAATTTGCATACTCCCTTAATTATTAAAAGCTGTCACTCTCCTTATCGCGATCTGTGGGCGCACAGAAAACAAGAGCGTGCGAGTGAGTTCTCAAGACTCAAAAGCACGTGCAAATGATACGTTCCGTCATCTGTCATCGCGTTATAAGCGCCCTGTTCCTGTCCCCATTTATTTCTATTAGTTCCAGGTGTCCCATTGTTATTATTGTTATTAGTCACGTGTCTGCCCCTCGTTATCTGCCCTATTTGAGTTCTAGCCCGTTCTGTTCTCCCTGTTCTCCCTGGGTTTGTCAACTCCTTGTGCTATGTGTGATTCCCTGAACAAAAGAATTAAACTCCTTTGTTTTGTACTCCTGGTCT
>NW_015650713.1:179088-180471 GCF_001515625.1 Sinocyclocheilus rhinocerous
AGACTCAAAAGCACGTGCAAATGATACGTTCCGTCATCTGTCATCGCGTTATAAGCGCGGAACCTCCGGGAATGAGTAGATGTCAGACTGTTCTTTGTTTTGTGTGTGTTTTGCTCCCCATGTGCCTTCCTTGCCCTTATTTGGTCCTTCCTGTTCCTGTCCCCATTTATTTCTATTAGTTCCAGGTGTCCCATTGTTATTAGTTATCCTCCTCACGTGTCTGCCCCTCGTTATCTGCCCTATTTGAGTTCTAGCCCGTTCTGTTCTCCCTGGTCCGGAATTGTATATGTCTACCCTACGACTCTGCGTCTCCTAGTTCCTCGCTCTGTGCTCCTCACAGTGGCGAACTGTGACAGAATTCCGGACCCGCAAAAAGTTAGCGGCACCTCTTCTCCCCGTGTTTCTTTTCCGTTTTTTTTAAAAAAGTGTTTTTGTTTTCCCGTTTGTTTCTCCCCGCGGCATGGAAGTCGCCGTTCGCTCAAGCCCGCCGGCCGCCCAGTTCACCCGTAATCAGAAGAGGAGAAAGAGGAGAAATGACTGGCTCAGGGCCCTCTTCCTCGCCCGAGAGCGTGCCCGAGTGCTTGCTTCAGTGTCGGCTTGAACCCCAGAGCTCGCTCCAGTGTCGGCTCCAGCCCCGGAGGCGGATCCGCCATGGCTTCCTAGTCTGTCTGCACCGCCATAGCTTCCTGAACTGTCTGATTCGGCATGGCCCTCTGAACTGTCTGTTCCGCCATGGCGCCCCGAACTGCCTGCTTAGCCATGGCGCCATTACATGGAGTAATGTCAGACTCTGTTCCTCGTTTTGTGTGTGTTTTGCTCTCCATGTGCCTTCCTTGCCCTTATTTGGTCCTTCCTGTTCCTGTCCCCATTTAGTTATATTAGTTCCAGGTGTTCCATTGTTATTGTGATCCTCATTGTCTGCTATAAGTAGCCCTCATGTTGTTATACTCGTCGTGTATTGAAGTTGTAACCCGCTGTCGGTGAGTCTAGTCTGTTTATGCCACGTCAAGTCTGCTCATGCCTAGTCAAGTCTATTCATGCCTCGTCAAGTCAAGTCTGTGTATCTAGTTTGGATTATGTTTGGATTAAGTCGAAGTTTACTCATGTCATGTCTACTAAATCAAAGCCTGATCACATCATGTCTTCCAAGCCAGAGTCTGCTAACGTCATGTCTGCTACTCCAGGGCCTGCTCACGTCATGCTGTTCACTCAAAAGATTCTTTACAATATGGCCGCCATTCAAGAGATTCATCGCAAGATGGCCGCCACACAGGAGTCTCTTCACAAAATGGCCGCCCTTCTAGAGTCTCGTCACGTCTCAGCTGATCTTCCAGAGTTTCGTCATGACATGGCCGCCATTTCAGAGACTGCTCACGTTAAGCC
>NW_015650713.1:180592-183089 GCF_001515625.1 Sinocyclocheilus rhinocerous
CTGATAGCTAGCGTGATGGACTTACCACTGATGTCGGTGAGAGCTGCAGGCATCCCGTTGACGTCAGTGCTCTCAAGTCCAACAGTCCTAGAGGTCCTGCCGCCCTCTGCTGCCCTTACTTTATTGGCGGTCGCCATTTTGAGCGTGTGGGCTGCACACTGCGCTCCTGTGGCCTCTCCTGTCCACGAGTCTGCTCCTGAGGCCTCTCCTGTCCACGAGTCTGCTCCTGAGGCCTCTCCTGTCCACGAGTCCACTCCTGAGGCCTCTCCTGTCCACGAGTCCACTCCTGAGGCCTCTCCTGTCCACGAGTCCCCTCCTGAGGCCTCTCCTGTCCACGAGTCCGCTCCAGAGGCCTCTCTTATCCACGAGTCTGTTCCAAGGGCCTTTCCTGTGCCTGAATCCGCTGCGAAAGTTATTGTAAAGTGTTACCAAAGCACCTGTCACCTGTAGCAATAATGCACCTGCACCTGCACCTGCACCTGTTTGAACAGACAATGAAACATATAGGCCTACTGAAAGACATAAACCCTTTTACATATTAACAGCTTAGATACATTCACATTTTCATGAATCCTTTGGGGTTAAATTAATTTAATTTATGTGTTGATTTTATATATAGTAGGCTAAATTAGTTTAAATGTTGCAGCACTTTTAACAGTTAAATTGATTACCTATTTTATAGTATAAAGGTTTTATTATGTTTTGTCTGATTCTTAGGAGATAGTAGAATTACTGTGACGGCACACACAGTGTGAATACACATTCAATGTTACATAGTAAATTAAATTGATCCATATCGGGAAATCGTGGCCTAATGGTTAGAGAGTCGGACTCGTAACCCAATTGTCATTTTGCATTATTGACACACTATTTTCCTAATTAATGCTGTTCAGTTGCTTTGACACAATCTGTATTGTTAAAAGCGCTATATAAATAAAGGTGACTTGACTTGACTTAAATCCAGACGTTACTTCCAGGTTTGTGGTGGGAAATATTCCACATCTGAGTTGTCTGGAACGAAGCATTATTATTATTATTTTTTTTTTTTGGAATACAGCATATTAGTGTAATGTGTGTGTGTGTGTGTGTGTGTGTGTGTGCGATGACGCAGATTCAAATTTGCCGCCAATTTAGCTCAGCCCAGGATGGTTGGCTGAGCTGTTTCTGTACCGTACGATGCGACAGCTGACAACAACATGTGTGAAGTAATACTGTTAGTTGAAGACAAGGTTGTTAAAATGGATTGGATTTCACCACATGAGTCTGTGTATGTTTGTATATTTTCCAGATGTGTGGCATGTCTTATAATCAGTGTACTTACTTACAAATAATTCCTTTGTTGTTCTCCTTGTATATGAAGGAGGGGGAAAAGAGAAGATGAATTTGTATCCCATTCTCAAATATAAGCAAGAGAGAAGGAGAGAAACAGGTGTTTTCTCATTTTCTCACTGACCTTTAGAAGTACATTTTTTTGAGGTGTCTTTTCAGGCAGTCTGTGTGGTGGGATACTTTAGGTTTTATGTTCAGGGTCAATTGGTATATTCGTACATTAAGTGTACTTGTACGCTTGGGTAGGCACAGTACAAAAAAATATGCAAAAGCATACAATATTAATATAGACAGTCTTTTGTGAATATAACTTTTTAGCAGGATTCTGATTGATCAGTAAATAATGCCTAAACCATAAAAAGACCTTTATAATGACCTAATTTAATTATAAATTAATTTCAGATTAATAAAAGTAATTTGCCTTTTTTATATGGATCAATTTAATTAACTATGTAACATTGAATGTGCATTCACACTGTGTGTGCCGTCACAGTAATTTTACTATCTCCTAAGAAATCAGACAAAACATAATAAAACCTTTATACTGTAAAATAGGTAATCAATTTAACTGTTAAAAGTGCTGCAACGTTTAAACTAATTTAGCCTACTATATATAAAATCAACCCATAAATTGAATGAATTTAACCCCAAAGGATTCATGAAAATGTGACTTTATCTAAGCTGTTAATATGTAAAAGCTGCTGAGCTCTTACTTTATTTGGAACAATTTTCGTTTATGAAATAGAGCAAAATCAGGCAGTACTTGTTTATTGAACAGTTGTATTAAATCAGTATCACATTTGCATACTCCCTTAATTATTAAAAGCTGTCACTCTCCTTATCGCGTTTGAGTTTAACAAAAGGATAGAAAAGAGTAACTAACAACTACTAAGTGGGTACAATGAATGGATAAAGTGCAAAAGATTGATAGATGCATGTGACTGAGTTGGATGTTAATCTGGACATTATCTTATGGAAAGATAAACTGAAGTTTCCTGGAAGTAATAAGGCAAACCTTATTCTAGATTCAACAAATAAATCGAGCAATTATTTGTTATTAACTGACATCAGTAGAATCTAATGCAAATTAGATAATCAAACTGACAATACACACTAATGTCAATGGTCTGTGGAAAGAGGTTTGGAAAGAGTGATATTTAAGTTCCGC
>NW_015650714.1:0-841 GCF_001515625.1 Sinocyclocheilus rhinocerous
ACAGTTGCTGGGCCCTCACTACTTCCATATATGAGAAGAAAAAAAAGAAAATAATAAAAAAAACACTATTGGAGTCAGTTGGGACCAGAAACTGGTTATGATCATTCTTCAAAATATCTTCTTTTATGTTGAGGAGAAAAAGGAAATTCATAGAGGTTTAGAACAATTTGAGGGTAAGTATATGATGACAGTATCTTCATTTTTGGGTGAATATCCTTTTAAGATCTCATCATATAGGCTAAGGATCTCATATAGCCTAACACATGCTTTATCTTTAACTATTACCATTCATTTAAGACACAAATAATTGTGTTTACGAGGATACTCGCAAAGACGGGCATTTTGACATGTGTATTTGACCGTTTAAGCACAAGGAGAGAAAGTTTAGTCAGTAATACGACCAGGTGTATCAGGTAGAAACCGTTTTAACGCACACATTTATCAGAATGAATTCTGCCCCGCAGCGTAATGTCCATGAACAGTATAAACCATTTGTTTTAAAACCTGCTTAAAACGCCTCGAAATGATAAGCTTAGACTACATCATGACGCGCTTCAATCAACGATTGATATATTTCTACCGGATTATCTCCCAACCCTTAAATGAATATAGTTTGTTCAAACACAAAAACAATATAAATCCAGTTAATAATCAAACTAACCTAAAAGTCTGTGTGGACGATGACACTGTTTTTGTCTGCTCCGTGTGCCCGGTTCACTTGCTGTTCCAGCAACTTCTACTCCATCATCAGCTTTAGTAAAATAATCTGATAGCTGGGGAATTTACGAAGTCATGTTTTTTTATGTTGTTTGTATTTGACGTTTTTCGTTTTTTGAGCCCC
>NW_015650715.1:0-9764 GCF_001515625.1 Sinocyclocheilus rhinocerous
GTGTGTGTGTGTGTGAGTGAGTGAGTGAGTGAGTGTGTGTGAGTGCGTGTATTTTAGAGTGGCACGACATTTTGGTTCATCTACTGTACCTGACAGAGCAATGACACAGATTTCCAGATGTGTCGAGTCAGAGCAGAAGCTGCCATCAGTGGCCAGGTGAGATGCAGACGGGAGACACAATGAGTCTCTCTCAGATACTGACTCATGTCTGTGAGCAGCTGCATCCCTCATCATCTCATACACACACACACATGCACCGGTATTCCTATCATTATGGGTTCATTCCATAGGAGTAATGGTTTTTCTACTGTCCAAACTGTATTTTCTATCCCCTTACCCCTCACACAAAACTACAGGCATTTTTACAATCTCAAAACACTGCATTCTGTATGCTTCTGTACCCATGGGGACCAAAAAAATTGACATTTGGTATGTAGTGAATACCAATAAAACACACACACACACAATCATGTGTTGTAACCTTAAGAAACCACAGCAGTCAGACTTAACCAAACAAGAGCAATGCAGACGTTCTGTCAGAGATCTCAGTGTGAGCTCAAACATTTCTCATCACATTCTCATTATTGGTGGTGAGTGTTTGCTAAGGCAAGCATCACTGTTACTCACACTTGAGGTGCGGTCACAACCTTTGCGAGCTGTCTTGCTGTCTGCAAAGGTACTCTTAAAAAAAAAAAAAAAAGAATAAAGTGCGTTTTCACAGCAATGCCATAGAAGAACCATTTTTTGTTCCCCTGAAAACCTTTCATTGAACAGTTCTTTAAAAGTCCATTTTGTTTCTTGTTTCAATAATCTTAAGAACATTTTTTCCACTATGAAGAAACTTTTGTGCAATGTATGAAAGCCCGTTTCTGTCACGACACAAACACGAGGATAACCGGAACTAAGGAGCGAGGAGACAAGGAATATACGAAACAGTCTTTAATCCAGGGAACACAGGGTACATAAACACAGGAGACAGCAGGAAACACATCCACGTAACGAGTAGACCAGACAAAAGGGAAACTGAAGATGCAGGAACTTAAATACAAGGGTAATTAACAGAACACAGCTGAACGGAATCATAATTAAACTAAACAAGGACAGGAAAGTGACCAAATAAGGAAACACAGAAAGGCACATGAGGAGCAAAACACACACAAAACACGGACCAGAGTCTGACAGTTTCCACCACAGGATAAAAAATAACGAAGAGTTTACATCCCACATCTCTGACATCTTTTTCTCTGAATTTTGAGATTTAAACTAGCAGTTGTGAGTTATAAAGTTCAATTCTGAAGAAAAAAGTCAGCTCACATGTCAGATCCTTTTCTCACAATTGCGAATTCATATCACGCAATTCTTTATAACTCACAATTGCAAGTTTATATCACACGACTCTGAGAAAAAAAGTCAGAATTGTGAGATAAAAAGTTCCAATTACTTTTGTTATTTTTTGTTCAGTGGCGGAAAGAAGCTTTCATAGCAATGTAAAGATTTCAGGGATGTTTAAGGTTCTTTATTGCACCATCAATGCCAATAAAGAACCTTTATTTTTAAGAGTGTAGCATTAAGGGTTTGTTCAGATCACTGGCACTCATACAGTACTGACCTTAAAGGTTTGCTTAAAGTTGCAAAAACTTAAGTGTAGCTGATTATCGGAAAACAAATGATAGGCGGGCCTTGGTTCTATCCATTGGTTGTTGACTGGATTGTAAGATGTGGTGTTTGTGAAATAAACTTTCGAGAAGTCTCCAAGTTGGGCAGCCATAAACATGGTGGAGGACAGAACACTTGCTGTATACTGACTGTTAAGCATTACTGAATCAGCATCGCTTTCTCTTGCCGTTACAGTCATGTATGTTTATACATGTATATATAACCATTTGAATTATATTTGATGTATTTTACACAGTCAAAACAGCATTAATTTGAAACGATCAAATCTAGATCATGTGGGTAATGTTTGGGACGGTATTTTATTCACAATTATACTGACTAAATATTTTCGATACATTTTGGCTTTAATGAGATTTCCCCCAGAAACAGGCAAGAAGGAACCTGCCGTCCTCCATGATTCAAATTCTTTCCAGCAACAAAGCACTTGGTGAACTCATAATTACGACTTGAGAAGCGGGAAGTAGGACATTTCCGATACAGAAGGCAGCATTATTGCATTATAAGTTGCGCATATATACTGCTAACTTGGAGTTGCTTTCCTTTGTTGTGTTTGATGGCTGTCTAGTGTTTATCAGCGGTCCCAGCGCAATCTCAGAATCACCCCCACATCACACATTTCAGCTGATTCACATGAGAGCGTCTCACACCCTATGGCTGTGATGTGCAGTCATTGTGAGAGTCGAGAACACACACACACACTCACGGGCACACACACACGGGCACACGCACACGGGCACACGCACACGCACACACACGCACGCACGCACACACACACGCACACGCACACACACACACACACGGGCACACACACACGCACACACACACACACACACACACACACACACACACGTTCGTCTGTCTGCAACATCGCTCTGTTGAATATCTTTAGAGATTCTTTTTTTCCTCAATGGAGATGACTCACCACATGCTCACACACACTCACACACACTTCACAATGCCATTGAAAGCCTGGCCAACTTAGTGTCACTTTATTGAATTTTCAGAGCCATGTAGACTTAAAAAAGCAAATCTAGCAACTTCAGAGTTGGCAGTGCTTTCTCTGTGTGTGATAATTTTACATGTAAATACACACTGTGGGAACAGTGCCATGAAATGCTTCTGAAGCGTTGAAATGTCGAGTTTTCTTGTTGTGATTATCATGTTATTTAAAGGTTATGGAAACATTTCTTACAACGTTTTACTAACTTATTCTCACCCAAAATATAATGTTATTTGAATGTCTAATTTTAATATTCTAAGACCATTAAAATGTCAAATTTTCTTGTTGTGATTACAATTTTTGTTCAAGGTTATAGAAAGCTAGTTTATCAAGCATGTTTATCAAGTACAAATAACATCATGAGGACGTTTTGAGAATGTTGTTATAAGAACATTTCATCTCAACATTATGAGAACGTATGTCAAATATTAATAAAGTTATAAGAACGTTCCATAATTAGTCTTAACATTACAGTTTTTTACGATTGCTTAAGCACAATTTTGAAAACAGGGCCCGGTTTGTCAAAACACTACACACAATTAACACAACCCTACACCAAAGTAGCACAACACTTCAGATCATTTGCAAAATGGAACACTTTTGTCAAAACTATACACAACTTTATAAAAACAATATTTTGTTACCATACGAAACACACACATTTCATATGACTTTAATCTTTTTGAACCAGTTACACACCGCTGTTGCTAACTTAAAACACTTTTAGCAAGTCTAATTCTCAGAGATTAGAGTACTGTAAATGAAGTACACAGAGAAAGTGCAACTATACAATAGTTCACCAAACACTACACAAGACCAATGCTGCAGACTGACAAAAATATCATTGATTTCTCTCCATATACCCAAATCAGTCAACATGGAGAATCACAACAAAACATGTCCCAGTTGTCATGCTACTACAGTAGTGTGCATAACACTGTTAGCTCAGCAAACAACAGACAAACGTAAAATACTGTATCCAGTACAGGTTACAATTACAGTAAACAACAACAACAACAAACATAAAAAATAATCTGAAAAAAACTGACAATATTGTACAGAAAATACTACAGTAAACATACTATACATTATCTCTTCGCCTAGCTGGATCTGGCCAGAGAATTATATCAACATCACAAGCAATATCCTCATTAGCAAGACAACGCGGGAAGAACCGTCTTGAATGTCGAATCCATCCTTGCACAGCTGCGGCGTCGACTTGGTCACAGGCGTCCTCCATGGCCTGAATGAGGGGTACCTGAGCCTGGGGCTGGAGATCGTAAACCTTCCACCGCCATGCAGAGAAAAACTCTTCGATAGGGTTTAGAAACGGAGAGTATGGTGGAAGGTATAGTACTGTCAACTGTGGATGGTGTTGAAACCAGTTCTGGACCAAAGCAGAGCGGTGGAATGACACATTGTCCCAGATGACAGTGTATTGTATCTGGTGCATTTCATTACCTGCTGTGACGATGTGGTGCAATCGGTCCAAAAATGCGAGAATGTGAGGTGTGTTGTAAGGGCCCATTTTGGCATGACGGAGGAGAACCCCATGCTGTGAAATGGCAGCGCAAAGGGTGATGTTACCCCCACGTTGCCCTGGGACATTGATTATAGCCCTGTGGCCAATGATATTTCTGCCTCTCCTTCTTGCTTTTGTGAGGTTGAACCCTGCCTCATCAATATATATGAATTCATGCAGGATTTCCTCAGCATCCATCTGCAAAACTCTCTGAAATACAGTGAAAGACAACATTGTGTAGTTCAGGATAGGTCTAGTATATTACAGTCAATGTAAAAAAGTAATGTGTGGAGTATGCAACATCACAGTGCTAAAGTGAACAATACAAACCTCCACATACTCATGCCGCAGCCGTTTGACCCTCTCTGAATTCCGCTCAAAAGGCACTCGATAAAGTTGTTTCATTTGAACCTGATGTCTTTTCAGGATGCGTGCCAGTGTTGACTGAGAGACCTGATGGACATTATTGAAAATGGCATGGTCACCGATAATGTTTGCTTGTAGTTCTCTGAGCCTGATAGCATTATTGGCCAAAACCATGTTTATTATCTCTCTCTCTTGTTCTTGCGTGAATATGGGCCCCCTTCCTCCTTGTCGTTCCCGACCCTCAATCCTATGTAGAGAATAATACATGTAACTTACTGTACAATGTCACAGGAAGGGGTATCACAAGTGCTGATATGGTGCATACAATAAGCGGCTGATTACTGTAACTGTAGACAGATCTTCTTTTACCTGTTTTCCTGTCGAAAAGTCCTTATGACAGATGCCACTGTATATCTGCTAAGATTTGGCTGAACTCTCAGTCCAGCCTCCCTCAGCGTCAATCCGTGGTTCACAACATGGTCCACTAGTGTTGCACGAATGTCATTTGATAAGTTTGGTCCTCTTCTTCTTTGTGCACGTTCTCCTCCTGCTTCAGCTCTTCCTCTACCTCTACCTCTACCTCACACTACACAAGACCAATGCTGCAGACTGACGAAAATATCATTGATTTCTCTCCATATACCCAAATCAGTCAACATGGAGAATCACAACAAAACATGTCCCAGTTGTCATGCTACTACAGTAGTGTGCATAACACTGTTAGCTCAGCAAACAACAGACAAACGTAAAATACTGTATCCAGTACAGGTTACAATTACAGTAAATAACAACAACAAACATAAAAAATAATCTGAAAAAACTGACAATATTGTACAGAAAATACTACAGTAAACATACTATACATTATCTCTTCGCCTAGCTGGATCTGGCCAGAGAATTTCATCAACATCACAAGCAATATCCTCATTAGCAAGACAACGCGGGAAGAACCGTCTTGAATGTCGAATCCATCCTTGCACAGCTGCGGCGTCGACTTGGTCACAGGCGTCCTCCATGGCCTGAATGAGGGGTACCTGAGCCTGGGGCTGGAGATCGTAAACCTTCCACCGCCATGCAGAGAAAAACTCTTCGATAGGGTTTAGAAACGGAGAGTATGGTGGAAGGTATAGTACTGTCAACTGTGGATGGTGTTGAAACCAGTTCTGGACCAAAGCAGAGCGGTGGAATGACACATTGTCCCAGATGACAGTGTATTGTATCTGGTGCATTTCATTACCTGCTGTGACGATGTGGTGCAATCGGTCCAAAAATGCGAGAATGTGAGGTGTGTTGTAAGGGCCCATTTTGGCATGACGGAGGAGAACCCCATGCTGTGAAATGGCAGCGCAAAGGGTGATGTTACCCCCACGTTGCCCTGGGACATTGATTATAGCCCTGTGGCCAATGATATTTCTGCCTCTCCTTCTTGCTTTTGTGAGGTTGAACCCTGCCTCATCAATATATATGAATTCATGCAGGATTTCCTCAGCATCCATCTGCAAAACTCTCTGAAATACAGTGAAAGACAACATTGTGTAGTTCAGGATAGGTCTAGTATATTACAGTCAATGTAAAAAAGTAATGTGTGGAGTATGCAACATCACAGTGCTAAAGTGAACAATACAAACCTCCACATACTCATGCCGCAGCCGTTTGACCCTCTCTGAATTCCGCTCAAAAGGCACTCGATAAAGTTGTTTCATTTGAACCTGATGTCTTTTCAGGATGCGTGCCAGTGTTGACTGAGAGACCTGATGGACATTATTGAAAATGGCATGGTCACCGATAATGTTTGCTTGTAGTTCTCTGAGCCTGATAGCATTATTGGCCAAAACCATGTTTATTATCTCTCTCTCTTGTTCTTGCGTGAATATGGGCCCCCTTCCTCCTTGTCGTTCCCGACCCTCAATCCTATGTAGAGAATAATACATGTAACTTACTGTACAATGTCACAGGAAGGGGTATCACAAGTGCTGATATGGTGCATACAATAAGCGGCTGATTACTGTAACTGTAGACAGATCTTCTTTTACCTGTTTTCCTGTCGAAAAGTCCTTATGACAGATGCCACTGTATATCTGCTAAGATTTGGCTGAACTCTCAGTCCAGCCTCCCTCAGCGTCAATCCGTGGTTCACAACATGGTCCACTAGTGTTGCACGAATGTCATTTGATAAGTTTGGTCCTCTTCTTCTTTGTGCACGTTCTCCTCCTGCTTCAGGTCTGCCTCTTGCCTCTTGCCTCTGCCTCCGCCTCTGCCTCTGTGTACTCCTCCTCTCACCCTCACTCTTCTTCTGACTCCTTCCATTTTGGTTGAAGGCAGGTGAGCCTACCTGCTGCATTTTTATAGTGCTTAAACCTGATTGGTGTGTGTACAATTTAGCAATCATGTGTTTGTGCACCTGATGGCTGTGTTTAACAGATTGGCTCATAGGTGTGGTAATTTGACAGTTAGTGCTTTGGAATTGCAAGGAAGTGACATCATGATATACTTCTGTGTCTGATGTATACAAGTGTGTTTAGTGTTTTGCAAATCACTGTGTGTAATGTTTTGCAAATAGTGTGAAGCTGACAATGTGCTTACAGTTGTGCAAATCTAGCCTTGTGTTTTGCTCCTTGAGTGTAAGGTTTTGCTAATTGTTGGAAAAGTTTAATTTTAGTAAAATCGTAAAAAACTGTAATATAACAAAAACATTCCCTGTTAGCTGGGTAACATGTTAATGGGATGCATTTCAGTCACTGTTTCATGTTCTATCTATTGTCTGACAACAGAAACATATTTAAATGAGAATAGCTTTATTGTGAATCCAGCTGTACTAAAATACAGTATATGAGCACAGAGAGCAGGAGACAAGCAGACGAATGCAAAGATCTGATACTGAACAGAATGCATTTTGTAGACCACAACCTGAAAACGGGATGCATTTTAACACTTCCAGTTCCATCGTCCTGAAGTCAATGGGTTTTTTGTTGAATGCCTGAAATAAGGTCTGTGTTAAACACAAGCTCAAGATATTTTCACATTTGATTCTGTACATTAAATACATCAGTAACACTCTCTTGTGATTGATTTTCAACCAGGGACCAGTGGGATGCTAACTTACAGACTGGCAAAACTACACCAAATTAACTGTCTGCCTTTTTGAACAGCTTTGGTACGAGGCTGTATATGATCCCTTAAAATGCTGTCTATGTAGGCAGTTGACTAGATGTCTTGCATGCATTGGATGGCATGATTATCATTACAGGGGATGGAAACAGGAAGTCCGTTTGCCAGCTAATTACTGGTAAGTCCTGTATAATCAGCGCACATCGAGCAGCTGCTACACCGCCACCGAAACACATACAAAATACCCTGAACACCAAACACACTCAACACCGTGAAGTGTGCATGACCTGTGCGCTTTCACTTACACTTGCGTTTGGAATGAAATCACGTGGCAGGTGAATGCATGTGATGTGTTTAGCGTGTTCAAAGGCCTGTCACGCTGCTGCTGTATTCACAGGACGGTTCTTCCTTCATGTGGTATATTAATAGAAGCAGCAGCGGTGTCGCTCTTGACAGGGTCATTGTGATGTGACATCTATTACAAACACACAAGTCCTCACAGGGGAAAACATGGAAGATACGAAGGGCAGCATTGAAATGAAGATGCATTTTGATGCGTGTCAGATCAGTGATAGCTCTGCTGCTGCATAGGAAGCTCAAACCCTTTCAAATTAGCCTAAAAAGTTTTAAAGTAAATGGAAATAGGACACCAGCTTCCTCTGGTCCAGAACAGACCCAAATATGATGATCCCCTTCATAAAATATAAAGACAGTTACAGTATATATGTTCACATATAAAGACTTATTTAGACTGTGAAACATAGTAAGCATGAACAAAAAAGAAAGGCTTTTATTTGTCATTGTACTAAAGCAAAAATTAGAGAGCAAAAAAAAAAAAAAGATTGTTTTCAATCTCAATCAATCTTTACAATAAGGTTTCTTTTGTTACCATTAAGAACTAAGATCAAATTTGTATCTGTTAACATTAATGCACTGTGTGAACTAACATGAACATGAATATTGTTATTAACTAACATTAACAAAGTTTAGTAAATGCAGTAAAAATACATTGCATATTGAAAGTTCATGTTAGTTCATGCATCACCTAATGTTAACAAATGAGACTTTA
Organism: Sinocyclocheilus rhinocerous; assembly: GCF_001515625.1. Classification (NCBI taxonomy): domain Eukaryota; kingdom Metazoa; phylum Chordata; class Actinopteri; order Cypriniformes; family Cyprinidae; genus Sinocyclocheilus; species Sinocyclocheilus rhinocerous. The sequence goes on from NW_015650715.1 coordinate 8,743, forward strand.
TTGAAAGTGTCACCATTCTTCCTGTACACACAGAGAGGTTCATTCAGTGACAGTGTGATCATGATCAGTGTATGCTCGAGTCACTGAAGATCATGGAGGGCCGAGTGTGGTCAAACTCCTGAGGACTAAAATAGCAGCTGCATTCAAATTCAACATGTCAAGCTGCTAATTCCTGCTGGGGTTTAGGTTACTGAAACAGAGCTCTGCTCTTGAGTCCGGCCCGTTTCAGGACATCCAGGACCTGCGGTCAGTCTGGAAGCCTTCTGGAGGACGGATTCAAGTTCCTAACGTCTCACATGCTTAAAGGAACCCAGTCAACACGTGAGATCATGCGATGATCACAGTGACATCACACGATCCTCATACTGCGATCCTCACGGTGTGAGTAGTATGTGAAATCATTGTGAACTCAAACTATCCTCATACTGTGATCCTCACGGTGTGAGTAGTATATGAAATCATTGTGAGTTCACACGATCCTCATACTGTGATGCTCACGGTGTGAGTAGTATATGAACTCATTGTGAGTTCAATCGATCCTCATACTGTGATCCTCACGGTGTGAGTAGTATATGAAATCATTGTGAGTTCACACGATCCTCATACTGTGATCCTCACGGTGTGAGTAATAGGTGAAATCATTGTGAGTTCACACGATCCTCATACTGTGATCCTCACGGTGTGAGTAATAGGTGAAATCATTGTGAGTTCACACGATCCTCATACTGTGATCCTCACGGTGTGAGTAATAGGTGAAATCATTGTGAGTTCACACAATCCTCATACTGTGATCCTCACGGTGTGAGGAATAGGTGAAATCATTGTGAGTTCACACGATCCTCATACTGTGATCCTCACGGCGTGAGTACTATATGAAATCATTGTGAGTTCACACAATCCTCATACTGTGATCCTCACGGTGTGAATAATAGGTGAAATCGTTGTGAGTTCACACGATCCTCATACTGTGATCCTCACAGTGTGAGTAGTATATGAAATCATTGTGAGTTCAAACGATCCTC
>NW_015650715.1:21779-26990 GCF_001515625.1 Sinocyclocheilus rhinocerous
TGACCATAGTATGAGCGCACAGTGAGTGTGCAGTGACCTCACATTGCGAACATAGTATGAGCGCACAGTGAGTGTGCAGTGACCTCACATTGTGACCACAGTATGAGCGCACAGTGAGTGTGCAGTGACCTCACATTGGGAGCATAGTATGAGCACACAGTGAGTGCGCTGTGTGGTTACACTTTTAGCTCACTGTGACACACACATTGTGACCACACCATGAGAATCATGTGAGCTCATGGTGACATCATTGTGAGATCAAATTGTTGACTGGGAATACTTCAGCCAAAAACAAACATTTGCTGGAAATGTGCTCATCCTCAGGTCATCCAAGATTAGGATGAGTTTGTTTCTTCATCAGGTTTGTAGAAATGTAGCATTGCATCAGTGTCTCAGCAACGGATGCTCTGCAGTGAATGGGTGCCGTCAGAATGAGAGTCCAAACAGCTGATAAAAACATCACAATAATCCACAAGTAATCCACAGCACTCCAGTCCATCAGTTAACATCTGGAGAAGACAAAAGCTGAAACAAATCCAGCATTAAGACGTTTTTAACTCTAATACGAGTCCTTTACCTGCCTGTAAAGTGAAGGTGTATCTGAACACATGAGAGCCAGAGAGAGCGTGTGCTGTTCGACAAACAGACAGGAACACAACGTCCCGGCCTTCTGTTTAATTAGGGTTCAGAACATCCCCTTCATGGACAAACACTGCCCTCTTTATGAGATTGATCAATTATTCATACATTATTCATCTGTGCTGCTCTGTAAGGCTGAATGAACCACATGGTCATGTTCATGAATCACAAATGAACAAAACAGAAAGAGAGAGAGAAAAATGAGTCAATACACACACAGCGATGAGGCACTCGTCACAAATAGAGTACAAAATATGGTCTGGAACAATCTTGAGTTTTTTAATTTTGGAAACAAAAACCATCAGAAAATGTTCATCATCCACATCAGGCGGTCAAACTAAATATCATATGTGACCCTGCAGCACAAAAGCAGTGTTAAGTCGCTGGGGTATATTTGTAGCAATAGCCAACAATACATTGTATGGGTCAAAATTATTGATTTTTCTTTTATGCCAAAAAATCATTAGGATATTAAGTAAAGATCATGTTCCATGAAGATATTTTGTACATTTCCTACCGTAAATATATCAAAACTTAATTTTTGATTAGTAATATGCATTGCTAAGAACTTCATTTGAACAACTTTAAAGATGATTTTCTCAATATTTAGATTTTTTTGCACCCTCAGATTCCAGATTTTCAAATAGTTGTATCTCGGCCAAATATTGTCCTATCCTAACAAACCATACATCAATGGAAAGCTCATTTATTCAGCTTGTGTGGTCCAGGGTCACATATGAACTGTTTCATTTTCTATTCATTTAAAATGAGGTTTGCTAAACCCTAAACCATAAGTTTTCTAACACTGTTACCAAACTAAATACAAATCTACACTGTTAGAAAGTTTAGCGTGAAATGACAGTATATTCCAGCTTAATAATTGCATGACTTTCACAGTGGCACTTCTCTTGTATCTAACTGCACTCTCAGACATTTCTCGTGAATAGACACAGTGGAATAGACAGCATCATACTGTGTTTCTACAGTGCAGATGTACTCTGGAGGCACCCAGCATGCAATGCAGCACGAATAGATCATGCTGTAGAGTTTTTAATTCTCGTTGGTTTTATTTGTGCTATTGAACTTGATTTTAGTTCACTTTTAGCAGTTTGTGTTGTTGGTTTATGTTGTAAATGTTGGTTTTATTTGTTGAGTGTTATTGTTGTGTTTTGTATGTCGAGTATTGGTGTCACATCTTTCAAAGACGTTTCTCAGCAGTTGCTTAACTATTGTGAAAGATCCATCCACAAAGAGTTATGAATATGAAATAAGTTACTGATTAATCTTCATGCTAAAATAAAATCTTTATGTTCATGTTAAGAACAGTTTGACTACCTTAAAGCCAGGCAATTCGCTTATTTCATATTCTAGCTTGTTAAAATGTTTTCGTTTGTCACACTTCTGACATGACTAGATCAGAAATTTGAATATGAATATGCAAAGAGCCCAAACAAATGGGATCACCAATCACTATAATGGGGAGTTCAAAACAAATACAGTAGTAAACAACTACATCTCACAGTAAAACAAGAGCAGTACATTACTGTGATGTTCGCATCATTCTGCTGTTCATTCACATTCATTTGTAAGAAAATCACCTTACACCTAAAATCATGCATTGATTCCTGACTACTGTAATTTATTGTAAAATAATACTCTTTAATCCTGTAAATTCCTGGCAATTTCTTTACAGTGTAATACAGTCTAACATGTGATGTTGTTTTTTTTAACAATAAACATCAAAAACTTTAAAGAAAATGGTGTGAGATTATACACTTGTTTTTACATCACAGTGCAGAAACAGTCTAAATGGTGTCACTTCCTTTGTGTACAATTGTATGGAATGCTGTATATTTTGCAGGTAAAATTGTGCAGTAACAGGTTTGTGTAGAAAATGAGACAGACCCCATGGTGTGCTGCATGATGGATTGCATCAGGACTGAAGCTGCAGAGATGTCTTCTGTCTTCATGGAGAAAACCTCATGTTGCAAGTTTAATAGCGAATGGCAATTACAGACTCTTTAATCCTGTAAATTCCTGGCAATTTCTTTACAGTGTAATACAGTCTAACATGTGATGTTGTTGTTTTTTTTAACAATAAACATCAAAAACTTTAAAGAAAATGGTGTGAGATTATACACTTGGTTTTACATCACAGTGCAGAAACAGTCTAAATGATGTCACTTCCTTTGTGTACAATTGTATGGAATGCTGTATATTTTGCAGGTAAAATTGTGCAGTAACAGGTTTGTGTAGAAAATGAGACAGACCCCATGGTGTGCTGCATGATGGATTGCATCAGGACTGAAGCTGCAGAGATGTCTTCTGTCTTCATGGAGAAAACCTCATGTTGCAAGTTTAATAGCGAATGGCAATTACAGAATATAAGAGGGTTTGCTGGAAGAGGCATCAGAAGAACATATCGAGAGCTTGAAACAGGATTACACTGAAGACACGTCGCATTCATTACACAGCAAACTGAGCTTTATGTAAAATAGCATTTCTTTATGGGATGTGACTATAAACACACCAATCAACAGAACCATTAAACCTGATCTAATCTGTCTGCAGCAATAACCGTGTGTGAATATATCATAACGAATATGAACATAAACCAAGTATAGTCTCTAATTACATTACAGCACAGATGAAGATCAAGGCAGCACATAAACAATACATATGAAACCCTTCCGCTGTATTTTATTACACTCATGAGCATAGTTCTCATTCATTTCTATATTGTACGTCTCTTGAGTAGCTGTGGAGATTATGTAATGTGGCTTTTAGGAGCTCATGCACTCGTCGGCTGGTGAAAGCACATTCATTACTTGCAGCGCAGCATCTTTAACACTGACAGGGCTTTAGTCTGTAAGCGCTGCTTCATTCCTGCTGAAATAACATCACACACACACACACACAGACACACACACACACACACACACACACACACTCACACTCACACAGACACAATTCGTTCATTAGTGTGGTCATTGGCAATCCGGGGCTTTGTAATGACAAGGAAGTAACCTCACAATCCTTATCTGTGTCTAAGGTGTGAAAATGTGTGTAGAGTTTTACAAATCACTGTGTGTAATGTTTTGCAAAAAGGGTGAAGCAGACATTGTGTGTAATGTTGTGCAAATCTGTGGAGGTGTTTTGCTCATTGGAGTAGAATTTTGCAAATTGTGTGGACATTTTTATTTTAGTGTGTAAACAATCGTAAAAAACTGTAAACGTCTGCATTGGGTCACCACTTCATGTCCAAAGTAAAATATGGGTACTAAAGCAAAAGCATTTGAGAACTGAGAAAACCGACTGCAAGAGATGCTTTGCGCTTTTACAGACACCCTGACAACTTAAAAGGATAGTTCATCCAAAAATGAAAATTCTGACATCATTTTCACACCATAATGTTGTTCCAAACCTGTGTGAGTTTCTTTCTTCTGTTGAACACAAAAGAAGAGATTTTGAAGAATGTTAGTAACCAAACATCTGTAGTCCGGTGATCCACATGCGGTCCCACGGGGATCTGGAGCAGTGATGGCCAGGGAGCCAGAGAAATGTAATCAGTGTAATGGCCACTAATCCATTCCCCGAGATACAGACATGAGATCATTCCCTCTGTCTCGCTGCCGTTTGGGAGGCTAAACGGGGCTAATGAGAGCTAATTGGAGCCCACTGTCACTGCTGAGTGTGGATGAGATCAGTCTCAACATAGGCAGGAACACTAACACTAAAGTATTTGCTTTCTCCGCTTTACATACTCCTGTATAGACTGTATGTATGCACAATGAAGTTTCAAATGGGCAAAATGTTACTGGGACTGCCAGCATATGAGCTTCCAAAAGCTGTAGCCAATAAAAATACACCTTCTTTTGGTCACAGTACTGCTTCTGTGCTTCATGCATAAGGCAATCACAAAACACATTGCAACAAGCCCAGTGAAAACAATCCACTCACAATGAAACCAGAGACATATGGTCAATATACAGTCAGGGCCAAAAATCTAAGACCACTAGTTATTTGATTTAATATACATTTTTCTTATTATTTTAAATGCAACAATTTGAGAGAAAAGTTTTGTTGAAAATTAGAATGTGAATGTCAGCAGTTTTTAAAAAAATTTTTTTTTACAATTGTCATAGCTGAGTAACTGTAAAGAACTGTAAAAAAGAAAGAAAAAACAACAACAAAAAAAAAAATATATATATTATACATAAATACATTTCCCAGACTCATTAGGCAAGGCAAGGCAAGTTTATTTATATAGCACATTTCATACACAATGGTAATTCAAAGTGCTTTACATAAAAGGAAGTAAAATAATCATAAAAAATCATCACAACAATAAAAGAAGGAATTTAAAAACTTTTAAAATGATTTAAAAATTGATTTAAAATGAATTTAAAACAGTTAAAAATAGGAAATGATTATGTATAAAATGCAGTGCAATCAGTTCGGACGTAGCACAGTGCTCATTCAATAAATGCACAGCTAAACAGACGAGTTTTGAGTCTAGATTTAAATGTGACTAATGTTTTAGCCAGGGGCGATTCTAGGATTTTCATTTTA
>NW_015650715.1:27457-43965 GCF_001515625.1 Sinocyclocheilus rhinocerous
GAGTCGAGCGGTGGGGGTATGTGACGAGGGGGGCGTGGTTCAGCAAGGACAGCAAGGTAATTGGCATGGAGAGACCAGATAAAGGCCACTGGGAAAGGAGACTGGAGGAGAGAGACTGACTGGGACTCGTACCGGCTGGTGGGTGGATGCTGAAACTGAAGTTATATTTGGAGTTATATTTAACTTGCGGAGTTGTTTAAAGTGCGTTGAGCGCGACCGTTGTTGTGTTATATTGGAGAAGTCGAATAAAATAGGAGTGCCAGTCACACCGACCATGTCTTCTTCCTTCCATACACTGAACCATTTTACAGTAAATTTATTCCTGTGATGCATAGCTGAATTTTCAGGATCATTACTCTAGTCTTCAGTGTCACATGATCCTTCAGAAATAATTATGATATACTGATTTGCTGCTCAAGAATATTATCAATGTTGAAAACAGTTAAAAACAAACTGTACTTCTTTTTTTTTTCAGGATTCCTTGATGAATAGAAAGTTCAAATAAACAACATTTTTGTAAAATATATTTTAAACGCTTTAAATGTTGTCCTTGCTGTCATTTTTTTATTTAATTCATCCATGCTGAATAGTATTAAAAAACAAACAAACAAACAAAAATGACTGCAACTAAACTTTTGTATGATATGTTAACAGATAGATAGATAGATAGATAGATAGATATTCTTACCTAATTAAAAGTTTTGAAGCAAATAATCATGTATGCAATTCACATTAATTTAATTTACATTAATTTGATTTATCAATTTTGTCCTAGTAAAAATATATACCAAGCACGACTACACCATCTTTAGTTCTCTTCCAACATCTCTGAATCTAATGATCCTCAAAAACACACAGCGTAACTGAGCACACATGTCATCTGCCATTGTTGTTGAAAGCAAATCCCATTAAATATGGATGAACTGTTTCATATGTATAGCTGAAAGCCAAGAAGTTGAGCCTTCCAACTTTTTGGCTTTCAGCTGCATAACTGCACAGTATAATGGCCTTGAGCTCTATTGAGAAGCAGAAAGGTGGCAGTCAGAAGGAATCACACTGAGCATAACGTAGAGACCTTAGCTGGAACCAAAGCAGCAAGCAATTTGTCTGTTTACGTTGAAGGTGAAACTGTAAATAAATAAATAAAAATAGATTTTCTATTAATTGACTGTAAATGGTGTTATCGATGTTAAAAGGTTATATTTAGAAAATTCTCATAGCTGTGAAAAATGCAAAAAAAAAAAAAAGTTCAAAGAAGAGGCTGTTTAAATGTGTATTGCATTGTATTGTATTGTATTGTATTGTATTGATTTTATTTAATTGTATTTATTTTTTATTTTTTATTTTTATTTATTTATTTTTTATTTAATTTCAATTTAATTGTATTTTTTTCTGTTCATTCGTTTGTTCATTCATTCCAGTTTTAGTAATTTTAGTACTGAAACCTACATTATTTCAGTTAGTTTCCAAGGCAACATTTATCATTTTCATTTACAGTAAGTTTAGTTTTTTTTTTTTTTTCTCTCTCTCATCTAATGTTTCTATTTTATTTCAGATCTATTTAAATGAACTGTCATGTTGTGCAAGGAAGAGGAGAATCGGGGCTCCAGATGCAGCCAAAATTTATTCAAAAGACATAAGCAAAGATAATTCAAACAGGGACAGAGAATGCAACAATTTTACAAAACGCAAAGAAAACGACTAAGGAAGACAGGCTGAAATGCTGGGCTACATATACACAGGGAAGCTAAAAAGGTAACAAGGAGACTGGACACAGCTGGGGATACAATCAAGCAAACCAATGAAACAAAATAACTACAAAGTGTCTACAAACTATAGCAAGAAATGTCCAAACAAACGGAGAACATGTAACATAAAAAATTTTTTTTAAAAATAAGTCCATTGGCTTGAATATCTGATGTGGCACACGCTGGCACTTGTCTCACAGTCTGCCACCCTGCCTGTCTTGCTTGGCTTCTGTACCGTGTTTCATTCCAGTAGTGTACCTTCCAAACACCCCCGGCAGACTGTCCTACCTTCACCTGCGACTATAACTCAACACCTCCCCCACTGACCCTCACTGAGGTTTTGGCAGATAGTTTGGCAAGAGAGCAGCCCCTCTCAGCAGCCGCACACCTCTTAATCACACGCTCATTATAAAGACCTTTCAGTCGGGCCCAAATAACACAAGCGAATCTCTCTAATTCCTGCATTCCTTCAGACATGTAAACACGGGAAGGCTAATATGCTAATTGGATACATTTTAGACCTGCATAGTAAAGCCTGTTAAGATGTTAGTAGTGCTATCAGTTTGACGTTTGCCAAAAAAATAAAGGCAAGGCAAGGCAAGGCAAGGCAAGGCAAGTTTATTTGTATAGCACATTTCATACACAATGGTAATTCAAAGTGCTTTAAAAGAAAGTAAAATAATCATAAAAAAAAAATAATCACAAGAATAAAACAAGGAATTTAAAAACTTTTAAAATGATTTAAAAATTGATTTAAAATGAATTTAAAACAGTTAAAAATAGGAAATGATTATGTATAAAATGCAGTGCAATCAGTTCGGACGTAGCACAGTGCTCATTCAATAAATGCACAGCTAAACAGACGAGTTTTGAGTCTAGATTTAAATGTGACTAATGTTTTAGCCAGGGGCGATTCTAGGATTTTCATTTTACGGGGGCTCAGCCTCCAGTGAGGGTATAATAATAATAATAGCCTAATAATACAAAAAATATATATAAATAAGATAAAAAATGTTTGATTAATAGGGGTCGTATACTAAACTTATTGCAGTATTCCACTGTATTGCATAGATAGGTATAACATCTGAGTACTGAATAAGCCAAATTCAAGTCTTCATGATCTCACACACACACACAAGTGCTCATTCAATGAATGCACAGCTAAACAGATGAGTTTTGAGTCTGCATTTAAATGTGACTAATGTTTTAGCACATCTGATCTCTTCTGGAAGCTGATTCCAACTGCGGGCGGCATAATAACTAAAAGCAGACTCCCCTTGTTTTGTGTGAACCCTTGGTATTTCTAACTGACTTGATCCTAATGATCTGAGTGGTCTGTTAGGTTTATATTCAGTGAACATATCTGCTATGTATTTAGGTCCTAGGCCATTGAGTGATTTATAAACGAGTAAAAGTACTTTAAAATCAATCCTAAATATAACTGGAAGCCAGTGTAAGGACCTGAGGACTGGTGTAATATGCTCAGATTTTCTGGTTCTAGTCAGAATTCTGGCAGCAGCGTTCTGGATGAGCTGCAGCTGTCTAATGGTCTTCTTGGGAAGGCCGGTGAGGAGACCATTACAATAGTCCACCCTGCTAGTGATAAAGGCATGAACAAGTTTCTCCAAGTCTTGACTGGAAACAAAACATCTAATTCTTGCAATGTTTTTGAGATGATAGTATGCTGATTTAGTTACTGCTTTGACATGACTACTGAAACTAAGGTCTGTCTCCAGAATCACACCAAGATTCCTGACTTTATTTTTAGTTGTTAGACCCCTAGAGTCAAGGTATGCATTCACCTTGAGAACTTCATCTTTGTTTCCAAATGCAATGACTTCAGTTTTTTCCTTGTTTAACTGAAGAAAGTTCTCGCACATCCAACTGTTAATTTCATCAATGCATTGGCAGAGGGAGTCAATGGGGCTGTAGTCATTTGGAGATAAGGCTAGGTAAATCTGGGTATCATCTGCATAGCTGTGATAGGCGATTTGGTTCTTTCTCATTATTTGACTTAGTGGGAGCATATACAGGCTAAACAAGAGCGGTGCAAGAATTGAGCCTTGTGGGACTCCGCATGTCATGGACGTCCACTTAGACTTATGCTCTCCTATACTCACATAATAACCTCTCCCTTCTAAGTATGACCTGAACCATTTGATTGCCATCCCAGAAAGCCCGACCCAGTTTTCCAGTCTCTCTAGTAGTATGTTATGATCGACAGTGTCAAACGCAGCACTGAGATCTAGTAGTACCAGCACTGATATTTTGCCAGATTCAGAATTTAAGCGAATATCATTTATTATCTTAATGAGCGCTGTCTCTGTGCTGTGATGCGGTCGGAAACCAGATTGAAAATTGTCCAGGTATCCATTTGAGTTTAAGTAGTTGTTCAGCTGATTAAAAATCACCTTTTCAATAATCTTGTCTATAAAAGGAAGATGTGATATTGGTGATAGTTGCTCAAAATGGTGTTATCCAGATTGCTCTTTTTCAGAAGGGGTTTAACAACTGCAGTTTTCAGGGAGTCTGGAAACGTCCCAGAAAGAAGTGCGGCGTTCACCACTTCTAAGAGATCTGCTTCCAAACAGTTAAGCACCCTTTTGAAAATATATGTGGGAAGTGTGTCAAGATAGCAGGTTGACGATTTAAGGTGCTGTACTATTTCTTCCAAAATTTTGCTATCAATTTCTTCAAAAGCAGACATAGTATCTTCTTTTTGATATTGTGGTCGAATCTGTCTAACCTCTGCATAACTTGGGGATGTGCTAATCGCCTTCCTGATATTATTGATCTTCTTCCAAAATTTTGCTGTCAATTGCTTCAAAAACAGACATAGTAACTTCTTTTTAAAATATGCGGTCGAATCTGTCTGACCTCTGCATAACTTAAGGATTAATATTTACATGTTGAACATATTTGATACACACCTATGGAATCATAAATTAAATCCCTAATATGAACTGTTCTTATGTATTCATTAATCATAGACATATAAAAAAGATCCTGTTTAAGGTGTTCATGTATATACATTAAATGCTTATGTGGCAGGATGCATTGATTACATAGGGGGTTGAACACTAGTTAATTAATGTTGACATTATATGTGAACATTTAAAATATAGACATGTTAAAAATGATTAATAAAAAATAATTGCATACAGAATTTGTGCATATATGCTGTATATAATAACATGAACATTCTATATATACAATACCATCATATAGACATCATTAGCATATGTACAGATTTTACTGGTTATTTTGTATGTTATAACCATGCAGAGAATGAATGTATTTAATAATAATATAATAAAGTAAAAGTGAAAGGCAACAAATATATATTTGAGTAAAGACAAAAACGTATAGTTTTAGCAATAGAAACTATACACTTCTTCTGTACAACTCTGAATTTTAGATTATTTACTACGCCTCCTTTTTGCTTTAATATCAGTATGTACTGAAGCTGGCATTATATAGACCCATGGTAGTAACATGTGTCAATTTGTGTCAACTGCTTGAGTCTCCATATCCATCAGGATGATTAGGAACAGAGCCAATCTCTGCAGCGTTAGAAATGCATGAGTTGATGGTTTGTGACATCAGCACAAGCGCTCATCATTGATCTCTGGGTAAATGTGTAATTAGGAGGCAAACATGACCTCACCCTAAATAGACTGACCGCTCTGATCACAGCTTCTGTAAAGTGTTTCAGTATCGACGTGTTCAGAGTCTATCTGAGATCAATGGAAATCAGCTTCAGACTCATTACCACGGCACTGTAAATCAGCACGTCCATCATAGATGTGTGAGAAAAAGATACTATGGGCAAGGTTCGGTGAAAACACAGTGAAATACTCACTGTTTGCTAGATAATTAGCTCATCTCAACAAACAGTATCATCCGTACTGAAAGTCAGGGTAGTTTAGCTCAGCGGTTCTCAATCCTGGTCCTGGAGACCCCCTGCTCTGCACATTTTGTATATCTCTCTTATCTGACACACTCAGTTCAGTTCATTGAGTCTCCTAACGAGCTGATGATCGGAATCAAGTGTGTAAGGGAGATATGCAAAATGTTCAGAGGTTTGAGAACCACTGGTATAGCTGAGCAGCTTAAACCAGTTAAGGATCGGTTTGCGGTTTTGTAAAAGCACACAGCATCAGGTTCTGTAAAAGCGCTTGCCTGAGTTCCTGATTGTGAGTATTGGTGCGTGTGTGGGTTTAAGTCGAATCACTCCCATCAGCTCAGAGTGAACAGCCGGATGTGCTGCCACTCACACGTTCTGAAAATAACCTCATAAACGAGGATTATGACAAAGCAGCGGCTCACACTGACTGATTCGAGAGGAGAGAAGAGAAAGATTATCTGGGAGGAAAAGAACTGGACTCTCCTCAACATTTCAGTTTTATTGGTTTCAAAGCAGCATCACAGAAAATCACATCTCTGTGAAAATCACATGTCCCCATTTTATGATGATATAAACAATCCAGCAGTTGAGATTTGCTGTATAGTATATGTAAGGAATAATTGACGACGGGCCATTGAATTATTAAAAAATAATGCACACCCGAGTTGGTGATGGGGCCACGAGTTACACCTTGGATGTGCATTATTTTCTAATAATTCAACGGACCGGAGTCAATTATTCTGCTTATACTACGGTTACCACACCTCAAGTTATTGTTCAGATGATGTATTTCAAGACATTCATCATGTTTTTGTTCTTAAAACACTTGTTTTCTTACGCATCTCATCCGTTGCTAATTCCAAAACGGCATTTTAGAGCTCGTAACGGAAGCTTAAGCCATTGATAGTAATGCAGTTATTATAGAGAGAGAGAGAGAGATAAAGAGATATTAATCGTGTGTGAATTACCTGAGTCTTTCAACAGTGTTCGCAGGGCCATAGCTGGGGTTTGCAGGCACAGGTTGTACCTGTGTGAACTATTTGAAATTGTGCAAATTGCACAAATACATAAATAAAACAAAGATACAAATTAAACAATGATTTAAGTTTTTTTCAAGTTCGTAGGTGTTCAGGCACAGAAACCAAATAATCAAATGTAAAATAGCATTGCATAGTTTTCATTGTATAAATTAAATATAGATTAATTCTTGTTAAATCATGTTGGAATACTGCCCTGCGGCCCAGTCTCCGAAGGGAGGGGATCATGCTCTGCTTCAGTATGTCACAGTACATGTTGGCATTCATGGTTCCCTCAATGAACTGTAGCTCCCCAGTGCCAGCAGCACTCATGCAGCCCCAGACCATGACACTCCCACCACCATGCTTGACTGTAGGCAAGACACACTTGTCTTTGTACTCCTCACCTGGTTGCCGCCACACACGCTTGACACCATCTGAACCAAATAAGTTTATCTTGGTCTCATCAGACCACAGGACATGGTTCCAGTAATCCATGTCCTTAGTCTGCTTGTCTTCAGCAAACTGTTTGCGGGCTTTCTTGTGCATCATCTTTAGAAAAGGCTTCCTTCTGGGACGACAGCCATGCAGACCAATTTCATGCAGTGTGCGGCGTATGGTCTGAGCACTGACAGGCTGACCCCCCACCCCTTCAACCTCTGCAGCAATGCTGGCAGCACTCATACGTCTATTTCCCAAACACAACCTCTGGATATGATGCTGAGCACGTGCACTCAACTTCTTTGGTCCACCATGGCGAGGCCTGTTCGGAGTGGAACCTGTCTTGTTAAATCGCTGTCCTACGCCATCTTTATGTAGAGCAACAATTTTTTTTTTTCAGATCCTCAGAGAGTTCTTTGCTATGAGGTGCCATGTTGAACTTCCAGTGACCAGTATGAGAGAGTGAGAGCGATAACACCAAATTTAACACACCTGCTCCCCAGTTACACCTGAGACCTTGTAACACTAATGAGTCACATGACACCGGGGAGAGAAAATGGCTAATTGGGCCCAATTTGGACATTTTCACTTAGGGGTGTACTCACTTTTGTGGCCAGCGGTTTAGACATCAATGGCTGTGTGTTGAGTTATTTTTGAGGGGACAGCAAATTTACACTGTTATACAAGCTGTACACTGTGTTATATGTTCAAGTGTAATAGACAACAAAAACAGTTGTTCTTCAAATTTGACATGTGCATGTATTATCTTGGATTTAAACGTGTCACGGCAGGTCAGGAAAACGAGGAGTCAAGGATCTAAATGCAGCGTTAAGCTTTATTACTAAAAAACAAAGATAATCCAATGGAAAGGAACACAACAGCTTCATGAAAAATATCAGCTTAAATCCACACGAAAATGAAGGATATAATGCGGAACAGGTGCGCAGTGAAATCAGCAACTATGGAAACAAATAAGTGGTGGCAAAATAAGGCGATACAACAAAATATAAAACGGAAACTACACCTAGGTGGTGGGAGGGGACAATTATGACTATGGGGGGAAGGAAGGAGGTCTAGGACCCCCAGGCAGAAGAGTCCAACTGGGTGCTGGTGGTCCATAGCACAGCCATCGGAGGGAGGAGCCAGGGTGGTGAGACCAGGCAGAACCAGGTGGATGATCGACTGAGGAGGAGAAAGGTGGAGATCCAGGCGGAGATGAGGAGGAATATCCAGGGTCACACCGCTGGTCTGGAGGGTGGAGGTGGAGTCGCAAGTTCACAGGACCAAGGTGGAGGCTGGGGCTCAGCAGACTGAGATGAAGCCGGTGGGAGCAAAGGCGAAGGAGGAGCTGGAGGGAAGGAGGAGTACAGTGGAGGCATGAGACACAGCCAGAGGCCCGGAAGTCAGTGGGGGAGGCAGAACGATGATTGACCAAGATGGTGCCAGAGGGATCAGCGAGCCCGGCAGAGTCTGAGGGATGACGGACCATAGTGGTGCCGAGGAGCGTGGAGCCAATGTGGAGCAGGGGATCCGAGCACCAAGGCCGAGCTGAGGAATGGCTCTGCTCGAGGCAGAGCTGGGAAGCTGGATGGAGCCAGCGGAGGAGAAGCCAGGAAGCCAGACAGAACTGGCAAAGACAAAAGGAGCCAGGAGGCTGGATGAGACCAGCGGAGGAGGAAGGACTCCGGATGAAGTTCCAGCAGGAGGTCCATGACGCTGGGCATTGGCTCTGGCTCTTTGTCTGTGGCGGGTGTGGGCTCATGCTCTGTGTCCGTGGCAGGTAAGTGGCAGTAAAAGTCCTGCGCCTCCCCACCCACAGTCAACGAGGAGGCACTTTTAAGGAGCACAAACTCAACAAGGTTGGTAGATCTCTCTCAGGGACCATAAACTGACAGGGGAACAAGTTGTGTATAGTGGTTATTGAGACTAGTCCAAAAATCTGTGATTAATGAGCTGTCCGGGTAGTGGGTCTGGAATGCAAGGTCCAAAAATTCCTCAAGGGCGCAATCGTCCTGGGTGAGGAGGAGGAGACAAACCACTGCTAGATCCATTTTAGTTGCGGTTCGGTGTTATGTCACAGCAGGTCATGGAAACAAGGAGTCATGGATCTAAATGCAGCTTTAAACTTTATTAATAACAAAACCAAAGAAGATAATCCAATGGAAAACAAAGACAACACCGAACATAGAACAGGAATGAGTGCTTATTTCCGTCACATTTCAATGTAGGAAATAACACAGAACATGTGTGCAATAAAATCAGTAACTATGGAAACAAAACTTTTTATTTTCTATACAAAATTAGTAATTATATTTTAGTATTTCATTTGAAAACATATATTTTTTGTCATATGGGCTGAGTTTATTGCATCACTAATGGTGTTGCGTTGCAGTTATTTTGTGATTTAACTGATAGCTATTCAGTGGCAGCAGCACTGATGATATACAGAACATATCAACAACTCTATTACTAGTAGTAAACAACTTATTTTGTCCTACACTGCCTCTATGATGTGTCAGTAGATTATGGTCAGGTATTATGATTATGATTCGACAGATCTTATTTGTGTGCATGTGTGATAACCGTCTCCACACACACACACACCCACCCACGCACACACACACACACACACACACACACGTCTGTTACTCAGACTAGGACATAAGAGCGCAGCGAGGCCTTTTGCAATCACCTGTTAAAGTTTAACTGGCCCCCGGACACACAGCAGCCTTATCAGCAGAGCAGCTGAACAACACCACAGAGATGAGATGAAGCGAGAAACACCAGAGAAAATGAAAGATAATTCCAGATACGTGTATCCTGTGCTGTAAAAAGCTTATATATTCTTGTTAGGCAGCATCATAAAGAAATGCATGGATTGTAAAGAAATAGTCATGGCTGTGTGTCCATCTCACGTGTCACGGTTATCCATCTCACTGAATGAACTCAAGCAGAAAAACTGCTGTATTGCGAAAGGACGACTGGGTCGACTGACTTGTAACGGTGACAGGATCTAATCATGTGAAATGAACACCAGCTGAACTAAGAGTTTGATCTTAATATTCTTAAAGCTCTACATGCACTTGTGTACGTCTTTGGATGGATTGTTTCAAAGAGTGCACAAGATCATATAACATTTACATTACTTACACAGTGTGCTTGTGTGACAGAATCTACATGCATGCAAAAAAACAAAACAAAAAACATTACTTTAAAAATAGCAACCAATATTGCTGACAATGAAAACATCCAGCATTTGAAAATGGTCAAAAATAAGAATATGGCAGGCTAAAGCAAAACATCTTGGGATTTAAGGACAGAACAGAACAGCACTTCACAAACACTGATTTACAAACACTGGATATCCCAGTTCTTTGTACATCACTTCATATATCTGAGATAAAATGATGTATGCCAGATCTTCAGTTCTGATAATTGCTCTGACTAATTTGCCTCTTCAAACACACATGCATATTAGATTAATATATCTAGAGATCAACATTAATGTGTTCATTGGAAAGGGCACATGTATACATATTTAAAACCCTGATCAACAGTGCACTGATTGGCTGGCTGTGTTATGACATCATATATATATATATATATATATAAACCTTTTATATTTATTGGGAGCAATTAAAATCATGAGCACAATGCAGTTCTTAACACTGAATAAGGTTTCAGAAAGCCTAATTCGATGTTCACCAGGTTGTCCAATATGTTAATTTAGTTCTACTGTACCTGCGGTGCATTTGTGAGATAAATGCATAAACTAAAGATCTCATGAAAATCCTGTGTTGTGCACGACCAGGAACAACAATTCAATTGAGATAACTCCACATGTGAAGAATGATGGTGGCAAATCCAGTTAGAACTGGATTAGTGCATTTTAAACATGATTTTGTTTCCTGTTGGACAGATTCTGCGTGACCTTCCTTTCAGCCAATCCGGGTCATTTCAGTCAGGGCTAGTGTGTAGTTAAGCTTAAACTAAGCTCACGCCAGCCTTACCATTCAGTCATATGAACTACTATCATAACTTATATATGCCCTAATGTTTATCACCTAATGTGCACCTCAGTGATCTCGATGGCAACAAAAACACCTATTACCCTTCATGTCCATTTGACCTTTTTATCATGTGGGCCAAAGGAGGCTCATGGCTACGTCACGATCACTACACAGGAATGGGATGGTCATCAGTCCATCAGCGCTGAAAACATGCCTCACCTTGTATTGTTCCTGCGAGGCGTTGTTAGCGTGCCACGCCAGCTTTATGTAACCTGGGACAGGGAGAGTTTACGTCTCTCATCTGTAAAAGGCACAAGCTCATAGCAAAGGTTCTTCCCTATAACACTAGGCTTGTTATGTTGATGCCTTCGGAAGGTCACATCATGTTACGTAACCACAAACTTGTTTAGGTAAAGTTAACAGCAAAAAGATTACCAATTACACGTGTGTCTAGATCATTGTAATCATCTGCTGTGTTTATCCACAGGTTCAGAATATGTCCTGTTATATTTGATAATCATGCTCTTTTATTGACTGTATGTGTAATATTACACAGCTATGTAATGTAAATATATGAGAATCTGCCAGAAACCTAGCCACTTAAATTGTTTAGAAAGATTGTACTATTTATTATACGATTATTTAAGCGATATCACACTTACTGTGACTGGGCCGCAGGTAATCACAGCTGTGCTGATATACTGAGCAACAGCACGATTGCCTGTGTGATATTACTTTTATACAACAGTTCATACTGAGCAACATTTCAGACAAAAGCAGATTCATTCTTTCTCTGGACGAACATCACAGCCTGACCCTAACAGCAACAGTCTAAACATCTAAGACTAACATTCGGACATGCATTGTTTTATTAAATTATTATATTTTTAATTAGTTTCTAAATTATTTCATTTGTTGTAAGAAAATAACTATATCGATTTCATCGTAAAGTTCTGAGCACAGTATGTTAGTGTAACAAATTAGTGCCAAATGTCATTTTTTAGCAGTGTATTTCATTTAGTTTTTCTTTCTGGTTGTTCAGGCAAACACTTGTTGGGTTTAGCAATGGCAGTGTTAGCTCCAGGAAACAGGTTTGAAAGAGCAATTTAGGAGCAGAAATATTCAGCTCATCGCCTACAAAAACAGCATCTCTCAGTAAGATTGATCTAGCAACACAACACACGCTTTAAGAACGATCACAAAATCATTTGATCATTCGTGTCTTATGAGATTTCTGTCCACAGGAATAATGTGACTTATTCTTCAACCCAAAAACAAACCGGATGAGCAGGATGAAAAGATGATGAATGAAGCCTGTGGGTAAAAAAGCACAGCTTCTTCCAGCCGCCCACACATGTTGTGTAACATGAAGTGTTTTCAAGTGTCATAAGTGCCAACAGGAAGAGGATTTGTGCTTCATTCACCGCTCCACTGGACATCTATAACCCCCTTCACTCCTGCTGTTAACATCCGTTTTGGGCAACACAGGCTCACTGGAAATACGTGACTGGCTACATTTCTGCAAAACTCCAAAAACATTCCTATACATCACTGCAGTTTCCAGCTGAGATGAACACTAGTGGCAGTAAAACACTAACTGTTGTTGCTTTTCACACGAACCATGGTTACAGGATCAGGTGATTGATTGATAAAGACTTGTTTTTGTGTGGTTTCTTGCACAATACTATGTTATGAGCTCAAAACACTTTTATCATATAGTGCATGATTTGTAAACTAATACATTTTGTCATTTGCGTCACATAACCAGCTCCATATGTGTGGCTTTTCTGATGTAGTAAACTTGCTCATTAGCGCACCCGGTGCAGCATTACACATCACTGGTACGAGTCCCAAGAAACACGAGTCACGATAAAAGAGATCAAGACTTGTAGAAGCGAGATAAAATGGCACGGTTGCCACAGCACATGTGTTTGGACCTCACGTTTGTTAAACCTATCAGCTAGATGTAGGGTCAGGTTTAGTGTACGTTGCTTTCAAACACACTAGAGCATTAACTTTTCAGCACATTTCATTTCTGAACTGCCACGATATGTACAACGTAAAAAAAAAAAAATCACTGCCAGATTCGCATTTCGGATAAAAACGTACATGCCTTTAGCGCCACTCATTGGACATTTCACTTTAAAAGTGTTGCGAAATGTGCAAGAAGCAATGTAATATTATTTTGTAGAAACCTCACCGCAGGCGTGTTTTTTCAATGAGCCTGGGTTGTTTTCGGGCCATTTGTTTAAAAGGCAATACAGGTGCAAACGCGGTCCAAAATGTTTGAGATTCTGCTACTTTCCTGATTAGTTGTAGCAACCCCTATATGCATGATTTCATGGGATGATTCATTTGAATCCTTCAGCAGAGGCATTTATCCAGAGCAATAAGCCACTAGTATATGACCGGTCGTTAGCATGCAGAATGCATTAGTTAACCCTCATCATCCTCTGTATCTCAGCTTTCCTTCCATCTGGCTGGCAAACTGAAGTTCCCACACCTGTTGCCAGACATTATCAAGCATCTCGCGCTAGATTATTTTCAAGCTGGTGTCACATTTGAATACGCCGTAGCTGCCCAGCGCATGCAATGTTCAAACGTGTTAGATTTCTCAGCTTTGACGTGAGGTTTGGGTTGTCGGTGTGATGTACTCAGACGAGCGCTGGTGTCTGGTCTCTGTGTGGATGGAGGTCAGGTGTCGTGCGGCATGCACTGTTAGCGGTCCATGGGAGCTCAGCTGTTCTTCAGGACTCCTAAACATTGCTCTAAATCTGGCCAATTAACACCTGTCGGGCTGCTGCTGCCAACCCGAGTCTTAATGGTATGTTGAGCGCGCTGCTCGATGTGCTGAAGACACTGCTGGGCTATTAATAGTGTCTCAGTGCACAACACAGCCTGAGCCGCACTCCTCCACCACAAAAACCAGAGCCTGAGCGCTGTGTGCTCTTCACATGGACATTTTCATCTCTGTCATCTACTGTCACCGTGCCCTTCTGTGTTTCTGGCTGGATGCTGACTGCGTTTGATGCAGTAACATTACAGTGTGTGCATAATTATCATGCAAGTTGATATTCTGGTCATTTTTTTCCCCCAAGCACATTTTGCCAATTCCAAACCACATCAATCTAAATAACTACTATTCATTTTGTATTTATTTTTTCATTTTGTAAATCCTTGCTACGTGTACTGCGTTAGGCTAACCGAGACTTGTCATTTGCACTTATATATTGTTGCTCTTTTGTTAGTTTTGATTGCTTCTATCGTCCTCATTTGTAAGTCGCTTTGGATAAAAGCGTCTGCTAAATGACTAAATGTAAATGTATTTAATCATTTATAAGTGATATATATTTGTTAACAAGGGCTGGAAGTGAAAAATGCCTTTATACTGTGTGTATTATTAAGCAGGTTTTCTTTTACAGGTAAAATGCACCGAAAAAGAGATTCAACTCACACTGAAAAGTCAAAAATTATTAAATGAGAAATATTCAGAACTAAAAGTCTGTCTTGTCAAGATGGAGTAAAAATGACCTTCCAAAACTTACTGCCAGATTCTTGAAGGTAAACTCTTGAAAGAGTGGTACAAGAGAATGTGATGCTGGTCTTTCAAGAGTCACTCTCAACCTGTCTGTCCATAAAGCCTATACAAATCAGTCTTCTTGTATTTCACAACACTTCAGCATGTTATACATGTTAAGTGAGGGTCATATTTTAAGATATTTTTTTGTATAGCAAAGTCTCTGAGAGCCTGACAGCTTGTACTTCTGGAGACTCCAGGTAGGTTGCAGCTCTAGAAAACGGTAGCACTGGAGACCAAAGGGTTCCTGGTGGTTTCTTCTTAATTCTGTTTTTACAGTTAATGTGTCTTTTCTTCTTGGCCTGTTTTTTTTTCTCTGACCCACTGAGCATTTCGCTGTCCAGTGGTCATGGTTTAACTTTGCAATTTCTGTATTGCATTAGTTTTGAATATTTCTCATGGACATTTAATAATTTTGTGACTATTCAGTCTGAGTTAAATCTCTTTTTTCTTTTGGCTCATTTTACCCATTAAAAAAACCTGCTTAATTATGCACACCTGAGTATAAGGCATTTTTCACTTCCAGCCCTTGTTAACAATTATATATCACTTATAAATGATTAAATGCAAAATCAATAGTAGTTATTAATATTGATGTGGTTTGGAAGTGGTAAAATGTGCTTGGAAACAAATATGACCAGAATATCAACTTTCATAATAATTATGCACACACTGTACATGTACAAGTCAAATTGAAAGACATTAATCTGACTGATTCAAATCAGAAGCATTCAAACAGTCATCTAAAGAAAATGACTGCTGTTACTTATTAATATGAATATTTAAATATAAACTGCCGTTCAAAAGTTTGGGGTTGGTAAGATTTTTTTAAATTTATTTTTAAGATCTCTTCTGCTCACCAAGACTGCATTCATTTGATCAAAAGTACAGTAAAAACAGTTAAATATTATTACAATTTCAAACAGCTGTTTTCTATGTGAATATCTGTTAAACTGTAATGTATTTCTGTGATGCGCAGCTGTATTTTCAGCATCATTACTCCAGTCTTCAGTGTCACATGATCTTCAGAAATCATTCTAATATGCTGATTTGCTGCTCAACAAACATTTCTGATTATTATCAATGTTGAAAACAGTTGTGCTGCACAATATTTTTGTGGAAACTGTGTTACATTTTATTTTTCAGGATTCATTAATGAATAAAGTTCAAAAGGACAGCATTTATTTGAAATATAAATCTTTTGTAACATTATAAATGATATTATTGTCATCGGTGATCAATTTAATGCATCCCTGATGAATACAAATATTTTTCAAATATGTTTTAATTATTTATTTAGCATGCAAAAAAAAAAAAAAGTGTTTTTCTGGCTTGTGTTTCTGGCTAGTATTTTTTCTCTCAAAGTAATCACTTTCAGGTGTGATAAAAGAGTGTTAATTTAATTATCTTTGTTTTCACACATTGTGTAATTTTCATTTCTATTTTGAAGAGCTGCTGAAGGGAGTTGTGCAACATCATTACGATGGGAAATGCATGTTTTCAGCAAGCGGCAACCTTCCAGTCTCTCTCTTGAATCCAACACTTAAACTGCAATTCATCGACTGGCCGCTGGAGACTGGCTCCAAAAGGGTATCAATCTCATAGACCCCCCATGTTAAAATGGCCAAATTTAAAGCAGAAAAAATTTTCAGCCTGGTACAAAAAGTGGTTTCGGTCTATATAGCTAATTTTGCCCTTCATGACAACTGAGGGGGGTGAACTCATCCGTTTAAATTATATTAAGCCTTTAAGTTCTGCATAATTAAGGGCGTGGCCACTTGAGTGACAGGTGGATTGCCGCTGCTGTCA
>NW_015650715.1:45242-81297 GCF_001515625.1 Sinocyclocheilus rhinocerous
TTTATTTAGCATGCAAAAAAAAAAAAAAGTGTTTTTCTGGCTTGTGTTTCTGGCTAGTATTTTTTCTCTCAAAGTAATCACTTTCAGGTGTGATAAAAGAGTGTTAATTTAATTATCTTTGTTTTCACACATTGTGTAATTTTCATTTCTATTTTGAAGAGCTGCTGAAGGGAGTTGTGCAACATCATTACGATGGGAAATGCATGTTTTCAGCAAGCGGCAACCTTCCAGTCTCTCTCTTGAATCCAACACTTAAACTGCAATTCATCGACTGGCCGCTGGAGACTGGCTCCAAAAGGGTATCAATCTCATAGACCCCCCATGTTAAAATGGCCAAATTTAAAGCAGAAAAAATTTTCAGCCTGGTACAAAAAGTGGTTTCGGTCTATATAGCTAATTTTGCCCTTCATGACAACTGAGGGGGGTGAACTCATCCGTTTAAATTATATTAAGCCTTTAAGTTCTGCATAATTAAGGGCGTGGCCACTTGAGTGACAGGTGCATTGCCGCTGCTGTCACTACTAGCCATTGGTCTGCTGTCCGTTAGCCGTCACATCACCTCAACTAATTCCAGCCGCTGAACTTGGCATCTCTGCCGTGTTTGTGCTTTTTTTGGGATTATTTCATACAGTTATCAAACAATATGGCTTGCTGTGCGGCTAATTGTACTAACAGACCGTCCAAGAGGTCTGGGCTCCATTTTTTCCAGTGAGTGAAATTCTAATATAATTTTATTTATAATAATTTATTTATTATTTATAATTTTATTTAAAACTTTACTACACTCCAGAATCCGATAGACTGTGATTAGCTGTATGCTGAAACCATAGACTGTATAAAAAAAGTAGCATATAGCATCAAAAATGCTCTTCAGAGACCTACAGCTGACGTCATGGACTCTACATCCATGTTTTATACAGTGTATGGTTTTCAGTCATGCACATTCTTCATTAGAGACGTCATCTGACAATATCCATACTGCAGGATGGGAATTAAATGATGCTCCCCATGTGCTACTTTGTTACATTGTTATGCAAATCCAATGACAAATATTTCAGCATCATGAATACCAAAAAGTGCTCTGAAAATCATCTCCAGTGTCGACATCAGATCCCACGTTAAATTGATTCTCATAGAATGACTCACAGAGTCTATATAGGCTCCAGAATCCTGCATCGTGCCAAGCAGATCTGGACTAATTCCAGCTTTCTGTGTTTGCGTGGGATTCACTCCTTTCTGCTTCTGAGGAACAAGAAACAAAGAGCTTTGTTTGAACAAAGAGACAGGTCTCAGTCAGGACGCGTGATATGTTTCACTGACCTTTAGCAGTTCCTAGTTTGAGGGTGTCAGCTGAAGTCAGCAGCAGATTGTAGTTGTTGCTGCATGTCTGAAGTTAAACGGCTCAGTTCATGACTCACACATTTACAAACCTATCCTCAGTTAATTAACCTTTGTGTACCTCTTGTTGCACAGTTTCAACTTCAGGGTGTTTTTCCTCGTTAAGTAGTTATTTTTGCACCCTACTTGAATAATGTTTTAAGCACAATATCCATTTAGCTTTAATTAGCCATGCGTTCCTTTGGCTTATTAGTGTGGTGTGAATGAGATTGTGTGAAGGTGTCATCGTAGTAAGTTGTTTACCAGGCCAGCGTCTCTCACACCTACTAACCCATCAGCCATTAATTGCTGGTAGTACAAAGTAAGCACGTCTTCGCTAATGCTACAGTGATTGCGGCAGCCTCAAGTGAGTCTGTTTTGAGGAGTTTTAAAGGGATTTTTCATACACCCACCTGAAAATAAGAAAGTGTAGGTATAACGAAACCGAGCATAAGCCTCTACCAGCGGGTTGCTCTTGATAAATGCACAGTAGGTCCATCTACTCCACTGGAGTGCACAGGCCAACAGTTTACAATGAACAGAAAGCACACCATGTCAGCTAAAGCTTTACACTTACCTTCTGAACAAGAGAGAAGAGAGCCCACCACGCAGAGCCAACACAAGAAAGTGGCACAGAACACTTGGAGGCGTCTTTGTTTCCAGAACAGATGTAGAAAACAGAACTGATCAAACAGTGAGAAGCAGCAGGCGGCTATACACTACATGCTCTTATAAGACGGAATGGTTGGGAGAAAGCAGGGGAGCTTTGACTTTACATAAAATTTAATGGCGCTTTTCCACTGCATGGTACGGCACGGCTCGCTTTTGGGGGGTTTTCCACTGTGTACAGTACCTGGTACCTGATACTTTTTTCAGTACCACCTCGGCTGAGGTGCCAAGTGAGCCGTACCATTACCAAAATGTTACGTGTAAACCCTGCTGATCACTGATTGGCCGGAGAGAATCGCCACTACCTGCGTCATCGAACTTGTGACACGTGACACTAGACCCGCTAGATAAGTGACTAGCGCCATAAGTGTCTAGAGCAGGCATGGGCACATTTAGTCATGGAGGGCCACTGTTCTGCAGAGTTTAGCTCCAGACCTAATCAAATATAGCTGAACCAGCTAATCAGTGTCTTCAGAAGACTGCAGGCAGGTGAGTTTTATCAGGGTTGGATCTAAACTAGAACAGTGGCCCTCCAGGACCGAGTTTGCCCGTCCCTGCACTAGAGACCAAAGGACCAAAATGAGATCCTGTCCAACCTTTGGATCTCATAGTCGTGGAGGACTTTGCAACTGTCAATGAACACGTTGTTGTGTC
Source organism: Sinocyclocheilus rhinocerous (assembly GCF_001515625.1). Classification (NCBI taxonomy): domain Eukaryota; kingdom Metazoa; phylum Chordata; class Actinopteri; order Cypriniformes; family Cyprinidae; genus Sinocyclocheilus; species Sinocyclocheilus rhinocerous. The sequence continues at coordinate 47,943 of NW_015650715.1, forward strand.
TAAAAACACAAGAAATTGTTTTTAAAAAAAAACAAAACACCAAATCAGAATGCCTCCGCCATGTTGCAATCAAAATATTTTCCATGTCAACTCACTACTGTACACAAAAGCTCACATCACTTGCCCCGCCTCCGGGGTCTTCTGATTGGTCCATTGTTTTGGAACTGATATTGATGAGCAGCGCTGCATGTAAAAGTTGAAATTCTTTTAACTTGACACGGCGTCTTAAAAACACGGTGCTCTTGTGCGAGATGCTGCAAAAGTCCATCTAGCACATGTTTGCATAGAAAAACAATGGAAAAGTAGCGCATTAGAATGGAAAAAATGCATTGTGTGAACGGCCCCTCAGTGCGTTATTGAAGCCGACTTTATATTTGCCTGTTAGCCAAAATAGGTCTCTTCATGTCTTCTGATCTGCACCCCAACCCAACAGTCTCATCACAGTCATCTGATCTCAAACACAAAGACCGTCTTGCATGCTAAAATACACCAGTTACTCACTAAGCCATTCTTTTCCCCCCCAAGAGATCTTCTTACTGCTCTTGTCAACACATCCTTATCCTGGGCAGCAAGCTTTAATGAATCCTGCACGACCACAGTGCAAAGAAACTGGAACTGAAATTACTAATTGGTCTCACTCACACTTTCTTGGAAATAGCTTTGGTGTTACTCTTGCTATTTTGGTAGTAATTCATGTTGTTGTTGTTTCTCACGTTCTCATCCTGGATGTCGAGCTCTTCTTTCTGGACCTGCTCCAGTTAGTTTTTCCTCTAGTTCAGGAGTGTCCGGTCCTGTCGAGCTCAGCTCCAACCCCAAGCAAACACAGCTAATTGAGGTCTTCAGGATGACTAGATGACGTTCAGACAGGTGTGTCGGGGCAGGTTGGATCTAAACTCTGCAGGATCGGACACATCTGCTCTAGAACAGGGATAGGCAACGTTGGTCCTGGAGAGTTTAGCTCTAACCCTGAAAAAAAAATCACTTGCCTGTAGCCTTAGTAATCCTGAAGACATTGATTAGCTTGTTCAGGTGTTTGATGAGGGTTGGAGCTAAACTTTGCAGGACCGACGTTGCCTATCCCTGCTCTAGAACACGAGGAAATGAAGGACTATGCATCTGTAGCACCTTGTCCCGATTCTCCTCATTCACAGCTACCCTACTGCGACTGCCCAGATCTAAATGCCTTTAACCTCCAGAAATGTGAGCGGAGTCTTTGCTTAGATCTTCACACGGACAGACAGCATCTGCTAGACTTCTTCCTGTAGACACCCCATACCTGGCTTACAAAGAATCTGTCCTCCACTCCTGTCAACCATAATCGAGGTGTGCATCCCAGATGCTTCACAAGGCTCACACTTGTTTAATAGGGCTGGGTATCGATTCAGATGTTCCAATTCGATTCGATTTTCTATTCGATTTCGATTCGATTTTTGATTTCAATTTTCGATTCGATTGACTCGATTCGATTTGCCTATATGAATGAATATAGATTTAATACAAATCCTATATTTATAAAAAATGAACAGTGAACATAAGATTACAAATGGTTAATTAATAGGAAATTAAGAGCCACAAACCTGTATATTAAACACTTTTTATTTTAGGTACACTTGGGTACAATAAAACAAAACCCCACTATATATTTCAAATGCATACAATGAATAGACAGAATTTTGATGCAAGATGAAAAACTGATGCTGAAAATTGGACAAGTCAGAACAGTCGCATGCCTTGATCAAACAGGATCAGGTTATTTTATGTTTAAGACAAAACAAACATAAAATCTCACAGCATTAGCTGTAACATGGAGGCTGCAAGCCTATGAACGGTGTAGGAAAACTAATACTGGCTTTTGGGTGATAGTTCACCCAAAAATAAAAATTCTGTCATCATTTATGCATGTATGAATTTCTTTTCTTCTGTTGAACACAAAAGAAGGAAATAAATATTGAAAAAAATCGATTCGTCGCCTTTGAGAATCGATATTGAATCGACCACATTTTAAAAAACGATATATCGAAAAATCGATTTTTTTTGCCCAGCCCTATTGTTTAGGCAGGTAAAGTTTTCCATTCTCGCCCTTCACTTACACAGTGACCTCCAAATAACAGGCTGAACACATTCATATCCTAGCATAAGTCTTACATTCTCCATTACCTGACGGTTCTTGAGACAGACACCCAGAAGTACAGAGTGCAGTGTGTTGAGCTGTAATAAATGTGACCCTGGAGCACAAAAGCAGTCATAAGTAGCACAGATATATTTGTAGAAATAGCCAAAAATACATTGTATGGGTCAAAATTATAGATTTTTCTTTTATGCCATAAATCATTAAGATATTAAAGCTGCAGTCCGTAAGTTTTGCCTCTTTGTCGCCATCTCTGTTTGAAAACCTGGAATTGCAGCTGTGTGCGGAATTATCTAGCTTGCGTGGGTTGTGAGCCAGCTCCAGTGCGGATGAATCTAATGTTCTGAAGAGTATGTGTGGCAGTCAGTCACCGCACCGGTGTGAATCCTATACTTAGTCATCACAGATTCTAGCCTACGTCTTGGAATATATGACCCAAATAAGAATTTTCACCGGATAGTGTCATCAGAACAAGTAAGTAACAAGTCTGGCACGTTTGTTCTGACCAACTGAGGAAAAAAGCATTACAATAAATCACGCTACCACTGCGATTTAATCTAAAGATTGGTTAGCTCATATCACATCAAATAGTGCAAATTATTATTGTTATACTTTATTCTCAGATTATTAATGTTAACAACATCAGCATTGCCTGACTATAAGTATAGTGTGTGTTCAATTTCTGTACAGTCTAATGTCTAATTGTCATACCAAGAAATTATTTTAACCCAAAAAGCAAACTATGCTCCCTTCGAACTGGTTTTCTTTAAAATACAAATCTTTGTAATCCCAGGCTATCTGTAATCAGAAGCACAATTCAGAATTCAATGTTCAGATGATGTATAAATCTCAATTTCAAAAAATTGACCCTTATGACTGGTTTTGTGCTCCAGGGTCCCATATTTATTTGTTCAAGCAACTATTAAAGAAAACTAGAATTTCTCAACAGTCCTATGCAAGAAAGTACATAATGCATTTAAAAATATTATAACTCATCCAAAATATGAAACTTTGTGGCAGTTTAAAGAGTAAAAATCTGAAGGGTAAATCTGAGAACTCCACACTCCAAAAAAACAAAACAAAAAAACGTCCGATTGAAGGATTCTCTGATCAAAGAGTCATGCCAAAATGACCTTTAAAACAGAGAAAATTGCACTCATTCTCAAAAAAAAGAGGACATGACTGACATGTGCTGTAGCCTTGAATCATTGATGACGCTGTGTTCCTACTGTAAAGCCCTGACTGAGGTTTTTCTCCACTGCTTACTGGCGGAGTTTTGCTTGCTTGCCACTGTCACCTTTGGCTTACTCAGTGGTGGATTAAAACAATTCATATTCAAATTGATTGATTTAGCTGTACTTCACACACTATTGAATGAGGTCACTGAAGAAATAAACGTGCATATCTTCTGTAAAGCTACTCGGTTGTGATTATAACTGAAATCAGAGACTTCTGACTGAACAATTTCACAACTCTGAAGCTGTTGCTCCTGTTTATTATGTAAAGCTGCTCTGAAGTTATCTGTATGGTTTAGCGCTACACAAATAAACATGACTTGACAGGGGTTACAAAGAGGAAGCCGAGCAGTGATAGCTTCAGCAATCGGATGTGGTGTCATCACATGCTTCAGAAACCATCTGTATCTGAAATGAACCACAAGGCAACAGGAAACCAATCCTGGAGTGGGCAGGGGGAGGAAGTCTCACCTCATGTAGGACTCGCGTTACAGAAAACACCCGTGGGGTGCCGGTTTCCAAGAAAACTCCCAAGTCATGAACAAGATGGAAAATAAAGCTGGTGTTAAATCAACATTTACGGGAGAAACGTAGTGGCTCCTAATGGAGAGCGCTTATTTCTGTCTGAGCCCTAGTCATCTTTTTTATAGCACTCTTGAAAGGGTGTTACGGGTGTATTTTACTGGACACAGTAAAAGAACGTTAAAAACAGCAGAAAGAACACACCAAGCCAGATCGGATAACCAAAAAATAATTCAATATTTATTTGCAGTACAAACAAGTCTTGTATTGGTTTTCATATACTATACAATACATGGGGACAATTTTATATCCTTCATAAACCAGAAAATTTAACCGCCCGGTTACCAAGCCCAGTATTATACACATATATAGATTGCATCTTTACAAAAAATGTATACAGCACATATAAAACAGCTCTTTGACATTTGAAGCTGTAACACGATGCTGACGCATTGTCAAATAAAAATCCCTGAAAATTCCTCGGTGAGGTAAGATATACATTTCCTTATTCGCTCATAGTTCCTGTGTGTCGATCTCTCTCGCTCTTACGGTTATTAGTCGCAGAACCGTTATGTAGCTACAAGAAACGTCCACAGAAAGCCTCGTTCCTGTGTTCCGGCAATGAGAAAAACATGAAAGATTTCTCTTTCCCATGGTTACAGATACAAACATTCCTCTACAAGAAGCAGCTCGAAATCAAGATGTACATGTCAATAAAGAAGCTGTGAAGCGAAGCGCCGTTCAGTCCCGGGGTGACTCGAGAGCGCAGTGATGTTATTGTGTCCGGATCGTTTCAAGCATGAAAAATAGTCGTCCGCAACGATATATGTGACCCTGGAGCACAAAACCAGTCATAAGGGTCAATTTCGATTTATGCATCATCTGAAAGCTAAATAAAAAAATCTTTCCATTGATGTATGGTTTGTTAGGATAGGACAATATTTGGCTGAGATACAACTATTTGAAAATCTGGAATCTGAGGGTGCAAAAAAATCTAAATATTGAGAAAATCATCTTTAAAGTTGTTCAAATTAAGTTCTTAGCAATGCATATTACTTTGTTGTAATAATAAATAATAAAGTTTTAATATATCTACGGTACGAAATTTACAAAATATCTTCATGGAACATGATCTTTACTTAATATCCTAATGATTTTTGGCATAAAAGAAAAAATGGATAATTTTGACTCATACAATGTATTGTTGGCTATTGCTACAAATATACCCCAGCGACTTAACACTGCTTTTGTGCTCCAGACTCAAGTTTATTAAGAGGACGACTGTTGCATATCTGCACAGGATGAATGTTACATACATACATATATACATATATATATATATATATATATATATATTGAGACATATGAAAAGGCCACAGGAATCAGTATATAGCACATATATTGTATATTACGGAAATCGAATCGGATGAAATGCGAGCGAGCGCCCAGCACCCAGCGTGAGATGCGCTCCAGACCCCCGGGGTGAAAAGCTGCCTCCGTTTCAAGCTATATCTCTGTGGATCTCTAGTATCAAAAGTAGAGGAGTCAAAAACCCGAGGCCATTTTCTAGAAAATACTGCAAAGGGTTGTTGAGTATATTGCAGAGTAACAAATACAACCTTGACTGACCCGTTAAAGAACATTAGTCGTCTATTATTATTACTACTACATATCGGTTTCTTTAAAAATGAACAAACGTCTTGGTAATACAACGATTTCTAAAGTGAGATACAAAGAGAGTATTGAACAGTCAGAGTAGGAAAGAATTAAAAAGGTTATATAAGGCCAGCTTAAAGCAACCCTGTTAACTCAAGCACTCGTCCACTCCGGTCCAGTCGCTCGTTCCCGCGGTCAGGAACGCCCTCGCTACACACTGTTTGCCACCCAAGAGCAGCAAGAGTAGTTAAAAAAAACAGTCCTCAACATTCGGTGACGTGCCGCGCCTCCAGAGGATTGCATGCTCAAATACATCGAGAGAATAGATATACTCTTACGTAGAACTTAATACAATACATTCATACTGTAATGAGAATCGCCAAGGCCAGAAGGTGAGCGAGCCCGGAAGTCGGGACTCTTGGCTAGGACACAAACGTCGATCTGTCGTTTGCAGTTAAGGAACAATGAGCTTTAAGTGCGCGCGTCGTCCCGAGCGTCACAGCCTAGGACTGGCAGCTCCGCGGGACCTCTGAATGTCTCTTTCTGTGCGTGTTGGAGTACCGCTTTTAAGTGCCAAGAAGTGAAAGGCTTTGCCACTGTGCAAAACGCATTAGGTCATTGCAAACGTAGAGCGGGAGAGAGAGAAAATAAAGAGGGGGAGGGCTCGCAATGTTTGTGTGGGTTCGGTCACCGACACCGTCACTACTTTGGACAACATGGTTCTGTGCATTTCGTCCGAGTGAGGAAACAGATAGAGAAACAGACAGACTGCATGTACTGGTCATGCCTCCATCATGCCACTTCGGTCTTTGCTCGGAGAAAAAAAAAACAATCCAAGCCTACATTCTCCTCCGGTCAGAAAAGCTAAATCCCAGACGGTACGTTGGCACCCTTCGAGAGGGGAGGCTGAGGGCATCGCACGGCCGTCAAAGCTTCCTTCTCTGCGAGCGAAGCGCTGTGCAAAAGTCTCGCGATTCTTCTCGTGTATCAAAAAAAGAACAGTCTGTTCTATGAAGGCAAGAAAAGCTGCATTAAAATCCACCGGAGGGCTTGAGAGGCCCGTGTGCTTAACCACCCTCCCTTCGCCGCGGCTGCTGGCCTGTCCTCCAGGTCTAAAGCTCCCCTGGAGACAGGAGACAAACATTCAAAGGGTGGCTGCTCCCACCCAGCATCCTCTGCTGGTCTTCATGTGGACTCCAGCGAGTCCAGCTGGAACATGTTGTGATTGGTGGGCGTGGTGAAGAAGAGCTGGTCGTTGGGCGTCGAGCGGTTGTCGCAGGGGCTGTTGAGCCCCAGTGTCCTCTCGAAGTCCAAAAGCTGCCCCATGAAGTTGAAGTTGGGCGAGATGTTGGACTTCTTGCGCTTGACGAAGTCGTAGGCGTCGTTGAGCGACAGGTTGAGCTTCTGCATCAGGTACGCCACCGTGACGGTGACCGAGCGACTGATGCCCGCTAGGCAGTGCACCAAGATGCCACACTTTTTGGAACGAGCTTCATCTGAGGAACAGAACACAAACAGACAAGCCTTGAGTGCTAAATCACACACACACACACACTACATGAATGAACTCCGCTTCAGTTTGAGAGCATAAAAAAACTCACATGCCCACATTTAATTACAAAATGAATGAGCGGAGGTCACGGTCACCGTGTGGATCAGCTTTAAGATGAACTAGAATGTTTAATAGATAGGTTTTAAGCTTAAATAGATGTTATGTTTAAAAGAGATGCATTTAGAGACGTTTTTGACAAGCCCATCAGCTTCAATGACACATTTCAAAAACTACTGGTCTGTGTACACATTCAAGGCCTGTTCACATCAAAACTAATGTTTGGTGCGTGAATTCAAATGAACCTTTTAATTTGAATGAACAGCTATCAATGCATCTGTTCAGACCATGCTGTCAATGCGACTGATTTTATTTTTTTAAGAGAGGTGTTCTAATCTCTTTCCCAATCGCACCGATAGAGTGGTCTTGGTTCTGGAAGTATTTTTTAAACCTTTGTTAAAATATTAAAAGCCATGAACCAAACCAGCTATGAGGTCAATCACAAGAACAGGCCCGTGTGAACAGGCCTGCCGACAAACACCTTTGGCTGTTGCGTTTCAGTTTTTTCACATTAGCATTGCTTTTTAAGCTTAAAGTCATGACGTCATCACTCAAGAACCAATGAGGTTTGATCCTGTGGACATGTGGTCAAATTTGGTTTGGTTTAAAAGCAAACCAAGGTTTAATTTTCACTCCGTTATCATATCGCCTCAGAAGCATTGGAGTTGTTCGGATCACATGTGTTACCTTCAGAGAGCTTGAAACCTTCAGATCACACTGACTTTAACTGTATGGACAAAGTCATACAGGTTTGAGATGACATGAGGGCGAGTAAATGATGACAATGTTCATTTTTGGGTGAACGATCCCTTTAAGAGATGTGTCTGATGTGAGTCTGTTGGACGCTGAACCAGTGCAATCACACAGGGCTTCCTGTACACCAATTAGTTGTTGGCTCTTGTAAGTAGTTAGGCCTAAATCCCAACTTCATAAGACGCAAAAACACAGCTCTACTGAGCTCCTGAAATGACTGATCACGACAGGCCGTGGCTGTGATCTGAAGTCTGCTTCAGTTAGGCCTTTGATAAGAGTGAGGCGCATTACAGCTTCAGTCAGTGGAGCCATGAGCGAGTCACACAACAGCACCATTACAAACACAGATCACATGAGAAACCCCTCTCTGAAGCTTTCTACTAGGTCTGATCCGTGAATGGGAAAAAGTACAGCTATACATTATTTAGTGCATCTGGTTTTGTGGGCCATTTCCTCGTCTCCGCTCGTGATGGATGTGGCCTGAACACTCAGAGTCCAGCTGAACAATGAGGTCACTTCCCCCAGAAACACTGGCCCCAACACGGAGACGTTTCTCCTGTACGCTTCTAAGCTTCAATTCATTCATGAAACGCAACGTACAGTATGTACAACACACACTGAGCTCTCCAGCCTTCGCTGTTTTTCATCTAAACGGGAAGTTCCTTTCAGCAAAGCTTCCTAATGTTCAACAGCTCAAGCAGCGGCTCAATTTACACAAACGATCACACGGAGAGTATGTTTACGCAGCAAAAGCGAAAGCGTTCACAGACCAAACAGCAGCGTCCAGCTGCATAACAGGATGTTGTGACAGTTTAGTGCACCAGTTTACCCTTCCGCTTCTCTCGTACCATCAGATAATGCATATTTAACGATTATTTCAGCCGACAATGAACCTCTGTCATCATGTACTCATCCTCATGTCGTACAGGTCAACACTTTCCCCTTTTGAGTGAACCATCCCTTTATTTCCATTCAGTTGCACGGTTAACTCATCTGTTGGATATTTCCCACACACACCATGGCAATTAAAATGCTAAGAATGAGCGGCAGAAACCAGAACAACAGGTTCCAGTCAAAAGCACACAGCCAAACTACTGTCACGCGAAAACACCTCCAGTGTGAATGGGAAATTATTTGGTAACACTTTCTATGAAGCCCGTATTTCTAATACATTATAAGAGCATTCATAAGGCATTATAATGAATGCATAATGTATTATAAAAAAAAAAACACCCTTATAATATGTTGTTTCATCTCATAAATAATCATAACAATTATAAAACTTAGTTGAGTTAACATGCAATAAACATCATTTTAAATCCACTTAATTTATAATGGATTATAAGCCTCTGTAGAGTATCTTACTGATATTACAATAAATATAGTTAAAATCAAATGTGCCATATTACACACTCATCTAAACAGATCTCTGATCTTACAGCTGTTTAAGAAAAAATATTTTTTATTTTTATTATTATTGTTGTTATTATTTGTGACCCTGGAGCACAAAACCAGTCATGAGGGTCAATTTTTCGAAATTGAGATTTATGCATCATCTGAAATCTGAATAAATGCGCTTTCCATTGATGTATGGTTTGTTAGGATCGGACAATATTTGGCTGAGATACAACTATTTGAAAATCTGGGTGGTCTTTGTCTGCTTTAAGTAAAGTAACAAGTGAACAACTGCAAGATATGAGACTTATAATATATCATAACTATGGGAAATATAATCCATTGTAAGTTAAGTGGATGCATCGTGTTCATTGTGTATTATAAATCATCATTAAACTCTTAAAAGCTATAACCACAAATAAATAAACATTATAACGCATTAAAACTTGTTATGATTACTCATGAGATGATACAACATATTATAAGGTTTTTATAATGCATTATTCATTCATTATAATACCTTAAGAATACTCTTATAATGTATTATAAATACGGGCTTCATAGAAAGTGTTATTATTTCAATTTGGTGTTTCAGTACATGATCACACAATCCTGCTGCCAAAGGTAAGCAAGCATTGAGCTCACACTCACGGCTTTAGCACAAAACACAGTGCACACCTTCAGCACTGAGTATAAAAGAGTATAAAGAGTATAAAAACTAACTGAAAGAGCCTTTGTAATGCAGATATAACCTCAGACTAGATGTTTTTAGGAAATGACTTCAGAAAGTGTCAACCGAGATCTGCCACAGACAGCACGTGTGGCTTCACCTGAAAAACACCGAGATCAAAACTAAGCCGTTTCCGTCCTCATTCATCTGGAGACTCGAGCTTTCAGCTCGCTTTTATTTCAATTTGGTGTTTCAGTACATGATCACACAATCCTGCTGCCAAAGGTAAGCAAGCATTGAGCTCACACTCACGGCTTTAGCACAAAACACAGTGCACACCTTCAGCACTGAGTATAAAAGAGTATAAAGAGTATAAAAACTAACTGAAAGAGCCTTTGTAATGCAGATATAACCTCAGACTAGATGTTTAGGAAATGTCTTCAGAAAGTGTCAACCGAGATCTGCCACAGACAGCACGTGTGGCTTCACCTGAAAAACACCGAGATCAAAACTAAACCGTTTCCGTCCTCATTCATCTGGAGACTCGAGCTTTCAGCTCGCTTTATTTTATTTTTTTTAACATTCAAAGCAAAAGACGAGGTGCGTGTGCTTTGTAGTTTGTGTGTGTGTCGCTCTCGATTCACGTTCACCATTAGCGGTGGCGCTCTGTGATCTATGGCCTACATCGATCACTTCTGTACAGCTCACTGAATCAATTATATCCACTTCCCCTGCTGCACCTTCCAGTAATGTTGTGCCCTTGTTTTACATCACCACGGGAAAGCTCATTTACTTGAGAGGTGTCTAGAGATGACTATCCAGTGCTGTTCTTCATGCAGACCACAGGTGAACATGAGCGCCTCGACAATGCCGCACGGTTTGATGACATTTAAGGTCATCGAAAATGAGAATTCGTGAAAATGCGAACGGAAGAGGTCCTGAACATGTGGAACTTACCGATGAAAGAAATGGCTTCAGGGAAAAACTGAGATAAGTTTTGGCTCCAGTGATCCGAGATGGGAATCTGCTTGTACTTGAACTCCCCGTCGTGCTCGAACATGTTGGGCAGGTTGGGAGTCACGTTCAGGATGTACTTGATGTTGTACTTGCCCAGAATGTCCAGGTTGGCAGAGTCTTTGGCACAGCCCAGGTAAAGATAGGGTAAGATCTGGACTGGGAATGCTGGTTGGTTACTGGGCAGCGGGCTGCCCTCGGACTCGGTGGCGCTGCCCGGTTCCCGGTCCGACTCGCCGTCAGAGCAGTCCGAACTGATGCGCAGGCCGCCGAGACCCAGCACGGACGCGGGAGGAGAGCTGCTCGGACAGGAGCAGTCCAGGTTCGTCTCGCAGTGCTCTGGGTATTCAGTCTGAAACTTGTTAAATCCTCCTAGAACACGCCAGATAACACACGCACTCATTAGTCAACAGCTCTTCAACGGATCACAATCTGACAAGAGTGCAAAACTACACACCGATCGTACATTCTAATAAAGCAATAAGCCCCGTGAAGCCGTGGTTTACAGTGAATTTATAACAGCTTGTTAGGTACGAGTGTCTAAAACCCCCTTAGCTGTTATAAATAGAATTACTAACACAGTCTGACGTAAACTGAAGTATCTGTGGCGAGATGTTATAGCATTCCTTACAGCTAATTCGTGTTTTAATGTTACTAGTACTCATTTTTAGTCACTAGGAATCCAAATAGCTTTAAATATATATATATATATATATATATTCCAAAGCTAACTAAATATCTATTTATGCCATATTGCAGCTGTTATTAGTTAGTGCAACCTAACATTGCACAGTTAACTGGTAACTTAAAATGGCATCATTAAAACTGGAACAGTTATAGACCCCAAAACAATCATTCGGACATTAATTTACCCTCATGCTCTTCCAAACCAGTATGACTGGGAATAAAAAACACTGACATTTCTCAAAATATCTTAACATCCCTCAGAGAAAAGGTTAGGAAGGACACGTGGCAGAGTAAATGAAGTGTTTTTGAGTATATCTGAACCACACAGATGCTCATAAAACTCCAATAGTTTTATCTAGGCATGACGCCTAGGAGCGAAGTGCATACTAGCAGCTAGTGAGCCACTGGAGCAGCTACTAGTCACCATCTCTGAGGAGTGCGCATCAAGCGCGCAGTGTGCAGCTGAATGGCGCTCATGACTGACAGCACGGTTTTGTGAATGGCGGCGAAAGCGAGAATTACAGCGCCAAACGCCATTTCCACGACAAAACGCGCGACATACGCGCATATCTGCACGAATATCGAAGGAGAGAGCGTTTATTTGTCGAAAAGAGCGAAAGTGCGTCGTGATCCAGTCGTTTGGCGGTTCATTCATGAATCGCTCGTTTTCCCTCTGAAACACAACATGGCGGAGCCATTTGAGGAAATTAATTGAAACACGTGTGTTTCTCTTTAAAAAAAAAAAAAAGGTCTGCAGTTAAATCACGGACAGAAACGGCCTGTTTTAAAGATATACATATTTCTCACATCGAGAATTAGCTCGTCTTTCGTAATCTAAACCACGCTGGATTCGGCGTTTCACCCAGTGAACTTTTTCATGCTTAATTCCCAGAGAAACTTGCATTTCAACTTCGAGGAGCGGGAGAGATTTAATCCGTTTGACACAGAGCGCCGTGGCTCCGCGCCGTCCCCGGTTATTCCCCGTACGTGCGCTTCGGCGGCGGTTTTACCTTCCAGGTAGAAGGCTTGGCATCCGTCGTCCCGCAGCTTGTGCATGAGGAGCCCGAGCACGGATCCCGCGGCCCCGCTCTCCTGCCAGTCCGCCGTCGCCTCGTCGTACAGCACCACCGTGTCCGTCTTACAGCGCTTGGCGAACCTCTCCTTGTCCTCGTTACTGGGGATGATGGAGCGGATGGGCAGGTTGCCCTTCTTCAGCCTCCGCAGCATGAGTCCCGGGATGGCCAGGTTGATGGCGGACTCGATGTGCGAGGACTCGAAGAGCTCGTGCGAGCGGCAGTCCAGCAGCAGCAGCGATCCGCCGCCGGTCTGCAGCTCGTCCTGCAGCCACTCCGCGCTTTTGCTCGACATCATCGCGCCGCTCCAGAGAGTGTTTTTCATGGGGAGAGAGGGCGAGGCTGCTGTGTGCGACGGAACGGGGGGAAAGACAGTCGGGCGCTGAGAAGAAGTTCCCCCGTGGGCACGGGCTCCGCTGCTTCACCAGCTCCCCGCGGCTCCGCTCCGCTCGGCGTCCATAAGAGGCTGCTGCTGCGGGGGGGCGATCCGTCAGATCCGGGCCAAACGCGCTGAACGTGTCGCGGCGCGAAGAGAGCAGCTCATGATCGCGGTCTGTCTGCTCTGCTCGTCATCTTCTGATGGCTGTTTGACAGGCGCTAATAAAACCCTCGCGTCACGCAGGTGGGCGGGGTCTGCGCTGGAGCATTTAAAGACGCAGCGCCTCTTATTTTCCCTCCCAAAACAATGGCGCTTAGGAATAGACGATGCCGCTTATTTTGTTTTTGATACCGATAGGATATTTATAAACTGAACTTTTAAATTACGAATTTATTAAATTACTAAGAGTAAAATGGGTAATGATATCCACTTAACTTTATATTTGTAACGCATTTTAACATTCAATACGCATTAATTGCAACTTATTAGGTTATATTTTTGTTTACACGTGGTTAAAATATGTCTACCGTTAGGGTTAACCATGGAAATCTACAAATACTATAGCTGAATTAGGTCACTTTAGTAAAACCACCATGGTTCATTTTCATAAGGTTGCATGCATAAAATGTAACCTTTTTATTCTGACAGTGTATGATTTATATTAACATTACAGAATAGAACATGATCAATATGAACTTTTAAAGTTCAATTTAAATAAATGTAATTGCACAAACTAAAGGCTACAATTTCAATTTGTTTATTAAATAACTCAAACATATGTTTTTTTCCTGTCCTCTGATAAGCATTGTTCTGGGCTGCTGTTCCCAAAAGCGTCAATGGTTTCTTATGATACTTTTGGGAAATTCACATGAATCAAGTCTTCTGAAGGGACACAATCACTTTGTTTTGAAAAGACAACTGACAGTGTCAGTTGTTGACAGACATACAGTCTTTAGATCACATTATTCCCACTGAAAGTCTTTTGTAAAGTCGTTCTGTCAGTCGAACAATCAATATATTACTTCATCCACTGAACGCATTGCACTTCAGTCCCTCACAGCCTCGTTTTCATTCCTGTCAGAAATTAAACGTGGCGGTACCCTGACTAAGGTCTGTTTCAACACCTGTGCCTCACTGCCTCACATTCATTTGTGAAAAAAATAAATGGGGAGCTTGAAAAATGAGAAGGATCAGTGACGTCAGCTGAAAAGGAAAATCATTTTACATACATCTGGACCAATGATGACTCATTCACAATAAGACTAAAAATAAATAGGGTGCATTTTGTAGGGTCCATTTCATGGTGACTTTGTAGAGCCCCAGTTAAATATTTAGTCCAGTGTTGTTAGTATTGATGGACGATGTATCTGTGCTTGAGTTGAGAGTGTGCACTGGCCCTTTAAGATTTACAGCTCTGCATCAGAGCACTATTTCAGTGAGTGTGGATTGTGAATGGATCAACCTCAGTTGAAAAGTTAATCTCATTAACTATCATCTCCCTTCTATACATCCAACCATGAAAGGTCCAGTTCTTACTCTTAGACACGGCTGCGTAACATCTGATGGTTTAAATATGAGCAAAAGTGATTGAGCAATATGACATTGTGCTAATTCATAACATATGAGAGAGAGGCCTGAAATAGTGCCAGCGTCTCAGTCATGTGAATGAAGCTCAGAACCGATGAGATTCACTTCAGCTGTCACATTACCTGTAACTCAGGCTAAACGCTCGTAACGGCGAAGGAACGCAGCAGCGAAAAAGAAGGAGCGTTTGATTCGGCACAGAGGCATGATGGGAGCAGTCAGATGCCCAGGCTGGACACAATGGCCTTTTATGCATCCAGATGAGTTGTAGTTCCTCCAAACTGTCAGCTCCTTGTGTCTCCATCCTCTCATCCTAAAGGCCTCTCCACACAAAATGAAGAGACAGGCCTCTCGCGGAGAACAGAGCTTCTCATACAGGAGACGAGTGTTCAAAATACAGACCGAGGGCTCCAAATGCTTCTGCTGGGTTATTTTTATCTTATTTTTACGGCAAGACTCCACAGAGTGGTAAACATTTGAACTGATATACAGTATATCACCGTACCTTCCCTGATTAATCACAGCACATTAAGTCAAATGTTTTGGATCACAAGTTTTCTGGAATGTTGTATACACATTCTGTACAAATGAGGCATTATCTCATTAAATATGCACTAATTTCCAGAACAGAAATCTGTTTTCACAGAGAAAAAAAATCACCATGTTTTTTAGGAATAAAATGTTAAATATATATCATACATATCAGACTAATTATCTATGAATAAACCCATCAGTAAAACTCTTCAGAATATAGATAGGAATAAAACTAAAGTTTGGTGTATGCAAGTGCGCTGAAGTGGAGAAAAACTCACCACCTTTAAAGATATGTATTGTTATTAAAATAGTTTAATAAAACAAAAATGTTTTGATTTATTTTGGATGTTTTCTTTCCACTAGTCTGAAATAAGACATGTTATGGAAGCAAAATAGACTTAAAGGGTTAGTTCACCCAAAAATGAAAATTAGGCTGTGTTTTACTCACCCCCGAGGCATCCTAGGTGTATAGTACTTTCTTCTTTCAGACGAATCCAGCCGGAGTTATATTAAAAATTGTCTTTGATCTTTCAAGCTGTTTAATGCCACTCAGATAAAGACTTTTCTCTCGTCTGTCTGTCCTTACCCCCAGGTACACCGCGGCTGCCGTGAGCGGCTCCCCCGGAGGGGGGAGGGGGGGAGTAGAGCGCAGTCTCGTGAGTACCCCCCGGCCTGCGAGGGGCGATGGGGGTATGTGACGAGAAGGGCCGGGCCGAGAGCCGTGGGAACAGAGCGAGGCTGGTGGGGTAATTGCTAATGCGCGACACCTGCGACTCTCACCGGTCTCGAGTCTCACGGAGGAGCTCCGGAAGGATAAAAAGGAGGAGGGACGACAGTGAAAGACGAGAGAGGACCAGGCCTGGAGTTTATTTTGTGTTTTGTGTGCAGCAGTCGTCCGCGAGGGGCTGCCGCTTTACTTTCATTTTGTGTTTGTTTATTTTATTAAAGTGTTCTTTGAATGTTCGCCGGTCTGGTGCTTCTGAATCAGCGACTGTAAGTATGTTTTGTTATTAGTTTAACCACTTACTGTGCGCCCCTATTTTTGAGCATTTTCTGAAAAACGACATACCCAAATAAAAATGTCTGTAGCTCTTGAACCCTGTGGTCTATATTTATACATCTGGTATTGTTTGAAACTAGACACTTGGTATTTGCTATTGACTCTTCAAATGCGGAGTTTTGCGCAGCGCAGACATTTTAAAATTATATTAGCACCATTAAATTCCAAAATTAACGTGACTTTCATGATCATATACTCCAGGATGATTTGAGATGATCCAAAGAGCATCCTTAACTTGAATGGAGGAAGAACATCAAGGTCAGTCACATTGACCAAAAATGATAACATGCCGTGTGTGGATGTGTGTTTATATTGTGTTCTCAGACTCTGACAAGATGAAAGTGTGGTTTCATGAAGAATGACCATGTTTTCTGGTTTATGGGAATCGTGTTGCCTTTGCGCCTCAGTCCGTCACTCGTAAGAGCAAAGGATGATGGGCCAGAAGCCACACTAAGCTTTAATTTCCTGCTGGATCTGAGTCCCTGCCAACTGTACAGCCGGCTAAACGTGCATCTCTACCAGACGGGGACAAATACATGAGTGCTTCACCAGCACAAACACCTACACACACACGCGCGCATGTGCTCTTCAGAGCTGAGAGCCTCATGCTCCTGCTCAGACAATGAAAGCCACCACTTGAACAACTCCAACAAAGTGCTCTCTGCTGCAGAGCATCACAGCCGCTCTTGAATGTCAATGTCATCTGTGCAGGTGAGTGCTGTAGCTGATGGCTCGGGTGAAGTGGTGCTTTGTAATCCGGCAGCAGTGAGTGACACTGACCCCGGCTATGGTTTCCATGCGCTAATCCACCCTCACAGCGTCGACTCCCACGCCTTGACTGGCATTTCCTCCCCTCCATTTCAGCCTGGAAAATCCATTACTGCAACCCCAGCACTCCTGGAGCAGCCCGTAACAGCCGTCAGTGATACAGCACCAGCGGAGGCCATTCAGGAGTGAAGCAGAGATCCAGAGCCATAAACCTGACATTCCTCTGCGCTTGACTCTAGCTTTGATCTCAAAGGCAATCGCTCATTCCAGCAGTATCTGCCAGGTACATCAGAGTCGGTTTGGTTGCTGTACTTTGTTCAGCTGTTCATGAAGCAAAGTCTCGCTCATTAACACATGTGTGATGTGTTGTTGAGACCTTTGCTCTCTGGGCTGTGAATAATCGGGACATTATTTAAAACGTCTCTTTTTGTGTTTCTACAGAAGAAAGCAACTAGGAACAAATCTGTAGGTCTCTTTATAAGAGAAGAGTAAACAATATTTCTAAAATAACAAGATTCCAATAGAAACTCGCAGTAAAAAAGCACAAACTGTAATGATTCATGATTGCTAAGCTGTAAACGTGAGTAGCTGCTAAATACTGTGTTTTTGCTGCATTATAAATACATCTATAACTAACCAGTAGGTTAGTCGTGGGTTAATTCTTCTGTTAAAACTCTTCATATAAGCCCGTTTTAGTCTGCAGAATCATTAAAAGGCTGTTTTTCTTTTGTTGTGGGCTGAAGCTGGAAGAGGCGCAGCACAAACGAGTGGAAACATCATTCTGCAGCTCTTGCGTGGGCTGCTGTGTATGGCGGCTCACGGGGGGAGAGGCAAGGCCTGAATTCCCAGACAAACATAAAGCCAATACTCGAGGAGGGAAAGGAAGCAGAGCGTGAGCAGTATTAGTGGTCAGGAGGGACATCGCTGCTGCTGCCGCTGCTTTCTGATAAACACCTACCGGCCAACAGCTTCAACACTTCTTAAAATAGTCGTCTGTGTCATACGGCACAGAGAACAGAACATTCAGTCTGCCTGCGAGCAAAACACAAAACCACCTCGCTCGTGCTGCTTTCCATTCGGCACAGAACACACACAAAGAAATCACTGCCGTCAATCATTCGGGCTGCATAAACCCCGCCCCTTTCTTACAGTCCACTGCAAACTCGCATTCAGATCCGCCTCCGACCAATCAACAACTGACGTGGACAAACAAGTCCTGCCCTGCGCTTTTTGTTTCTTTTTCAATCATCTCTTCAAGGAATAGTTCAACTGAAAATGCAAATGTGCTCACCCTCACCCTGAGTTTGTTTCTTTATCAGATTTGGAGAAATGTAGCATTGCATCACTTGGATGGATCCTCTCCATCGAGACGTTTTTAACTTCAAACCGTTGCTAATATTGTTTATAGTTTATAGTATTCACATGCTTGGTGTGAACGGCCCTTCTCAGATATACGCCACATTACAGCCGTTACATTGTGACTTTAAACCAAAACTGTCAACCCTGTGAGCTTTCTGAAACCACTGTTATATTCTGCATTGATCTTTATTGTGTGGTTGGTTAATCATGGTATTAAACAGTCAATGTTTTGTGTACTCCCTCTTGTCTTTTTGAGTGTGCAATGGGTTTCTTACACTTCTTTTCAGTGCTGCAAAAGACTAGTCATTGAGATCCAAACAAGTGCCAACCAAAAACATCCTTAGACAGATTTCACATGACTGTGAAACTCAACTAGATAAAGAAACCGTTTTCCTTGATGATTCAGAAGACAAGTCTATGTTTTGAGTAAACTTCTCAAGTCTCAAATTTCCTAAGTTCTCATGTATTTCATATTTTAGTGTTTGACAAGTTAAAACAAATCAAGGCCGTAACCATGTCTCGAACATTGGGGGGGGGGCATTTGTTTTTATAGAGTATAAAAAAATGGAACATTGAAGGTCTAATTCTAGTTGGGCAGTAATCATTTTAAACTATTTGCAAATAATATATTAAAATATGCACACGTTCAGTCTTTTTTGTACGCCCAATATGTTAAAAATGCAAAACATTTCATGTCTCATCACATTCCGTTAGGAATTACATGAATCACGTAAATGATACCATATTTTCAATTAAAAAGGAAACATTTGAGAAAAAATGTAGAGTAGTTTGCATCACTGGATATTACTGTCAGTTAACATGTATATTATAAAACAGCTGTCAAATATTAACAGTCTAACCTTGCTCTTTTTCAGCGTTAAATTTGAAGCTTTGCGCTCTGCTTCTGTGGACAGTAAGCCCCGCCTACTTTGATTTGATTGGCCATCTCAATCATTTTGACATTGACTAGCGCTGTTAGACCGCCGAGGCAGACCAACCTAAAAATTTTACTTCTAAACCTTTTTGTCATCCTAACAACAAACAGAATGTCTGTTTTTTTTACCTGACTCTTTAGTATCAATTTTTGGCAAATCGCATGGAAACCAATGGGGGTAAATTGACCCACAACACAGAAGTCGTCACAATTGTTGTACAGTCTTTCCAAAAGCACATCAGTTCGTTAAAACTTGCATGACCAAATTAACCCCAACACAACAGGAGGGTTAAAGACAATGTTTCTTCAGGAAAGTTTTGAAATGTACATCTTGTTGAAATGAATGACTCTCCCTGTCCTCAAATAAACACAGCAGAGAAAGATGGTTTCTATTTCAAACACTCAGGCGCACTGGGAGCCGTGAAAGCAGACAGAAGGCCGTGTTGTGGAGGCTGCAGCGTGACGCTGAACTCTGACAAATCGCGCTCCTCTGACGGCGGCGGCGCACAGCAGGTCAGGGGAAAACACATCCAGATGTGATCTCCATAAAGAGCCAAAGAGAGGGAGAAAAATGAGGCTGACTAATTCTTCCCTGGGCCACACATGTGCAGCATGAGGCCGAGTTACGCTCAACTTCTCTTCTCTCACTAAACATGCTCACACACTGAACGAGCGGCGAGTATCTGCCGTTTGTAATTAAAGGACCTTCTTTAGCCTGATCGCGCCAGTGGAGCGCTTGATATCTGGAGGAATGAAGGCCGGCCATCCAGCACAGACTCCAGATCCAGACAGGAAGGAAAAGAGCAGCTGTTTGTGTTTTTCCATGAGCGTTATGTGCAGTCAGACACTTTAGTGGGTTTGTTCGCCGTTCACCTGAACTACAGCGAACTCATTCCCCGGGAAATGACATGACAGCAAACACACGGTCACAGAGTCACAGTATTTGCATGATTCAAAGAAATCAACCAATGAATAAACAGACGTGGGGTATAATTAACTGTACAGTGCATTGATGGCTTCACATAGAGGATACCATGTAATAAATCATTACATATATTATGATACTATATTGTGCATTCTAAAAGCCTGTATTTCTGTTCTCTAAAATGTTTAAGACACTTCAGGTGGTGGTATATAGTGAACAGAGTCACTCTGCTGTGTGTCGTGTCTATCACTCTTCAGACGGCACTATATTCACTATACAACTCCATCACTTTATTACAGCACAGCTTAAACACAGTATTGGTAATCAGTATTCAGAGCCAATATCAGTGTCATAATTTACAGCAATTTACAGAAAGAACAACAAAGTAAGCACACCATGTTTAAAAAACATTTTATTGGCATGGACAACAAGTAAAACACATCAAAATTAAGGTTTACAGCGTAAAAACATCATTTGAAAAAAGAAGCATTCAGTTACACACAAGATAAGACAGTATAACTCAAAACAACTAAAAAAAAAGAACTTGGAAGTTAATGTAAAACAGGACAAACCCACTGCTTATGTAACAACTACAGAAAGAAGGCTTCACGTTTTGATTTCTCTTATCAGATTTCAGCCAAGTATGAGCTTCAGTTTGCGGTTTTAGGATGGATTACAGTAGAGCTGATGCTACGGCCTGCAGCACATCCACACTCAGCACAATCCTCCATCCTCACACTGCTGCTACTGCAAAAAGCTGCACAAACATCTGCCACCAATAATATTCACTCATCACTGTGGCTCTTTAACACAACCATGTTAGGACCAGAACAAAGGTTTGACGTTGGTTTGTGAGCTGTAAACTGTTCGAGGAGGTGACAGTGAGGAGCTGTAGCTCCAGGAGACCGTTGGATCAGTTCTCAGACATGGACTGACGCTGCTTCTCCATTCACTCCTTCAGTTTGTCTTCTGTCAGAGTCAGTCGCTGCTCCAAAATGGCCACCGTCTACAAAACAAGAACAGAACAGTCATGAGATTGACTGAAAGTGACACTGTTAATCAATGTCAAAAAAAATAAAAAATGTAACTACGAGTTGGTGTATGAACCTGTACAATTTGTTGTGTATGAAAACAAGATTTTTTAGAAAAAGGCATGACCTAACCCTCAGTGTGGCATAAGAGATCGTGCAACTGGTCACGAATGATCATACGAATGAGATGCTTTTTAGCAGTATCTTGAAAATTGCGCAGGATTTAGCTGTCCGGATAGTGTTAGGAAGATCATTCCACCAGCAAGGAACAGTGAATGAGAAAGTTCTGGAAAGCGATTTTGTGCCTCTCTTCGGTTTCTGTGGTACCATCTCTGTGCTGGAAGAGCATTGCAGTAGTCCAGTCTAGAAATAACCAGGTCCTGGAAGAGGAGTTGGGCGGTCTGCTCAGTTAGGAAGGATATTCCTAATGTTGTGCAGCGCAAATTTATATGCTGGTCAACATAGATTAGCCCATGATTTCTGGCTGTTGAAGATTCTAGCTGGATGATGAAATTGTGCTGTACAGTTGGAGATTAGAAAAAGGAATGACCTAACCCTCAGTGGGGCATAAAAGAGATCGTACAAATGGTCATGTCTGAGATGCATTTTTAGCAGTATCTTGAAAATTTTGAGGGATTTGACGGTCTGGATAGGGTTAGAAAGATCATTCCACCAGCAAGGCACAGTGAATGAGAAAGTTCTGGAAAGCAATTTTTGTGCCTCTCTGTGCTAGAAGAGCTTTGCAATAGTCCAGTCTACCAATAACCTAATAATATATCTACCTAATATTCCTAATGTTGTGCAGCGCAAAGCTGTACTATTGTTATTATATTGTTAATAATTCTAGCTGGGTGGTGAAATTGTGCTGTACAGTTGGAGATGCTGGGAAGACTAAAGTTATGTCTCCGCAAGATTGAGTTGCAGGTGATGGACTTTCATGCATGCCGAGATGTTGGCCAGACAGGCAGAGATCATCTGGTTGAAATGAAAGATAAAGCTTTGTGTCATCAGCATAGCAATGGTAGGAGAAACCATGTGTCAGTATGATGGGTCCCAGTGATGTAGTGTATATGGAGAAGAGGAGGGGTCCTAGAACTGATCCCTGAGGAACACCCATGACCAGTTGATGTGCTTTGGACTCCTCTCCCCTCCAAGCAACCCTGAAAGACCTACCCGTGAGATAAGATTCAAACCATTTAAGTGGAGTTCCTGTGATGCCCAGCGATAAACAGAAGGAGGACAGAAGGATCTGATGGTAAACGAAAGCATTAAGAGCGTGTAGGATCCGTCCTGCTCTGGCCTGTACTGGGCGCCAGTTCGGGGAAAAGTGTAAAGGACAAGCACAGTCGTTGATGTGTTGCTGTGGAGGAGGTCTTGTGCTGACACATTCTAATAGTCAAAACATACAGTATGTTTTCATAGTACAATAAAGTCTTACAGTGTGTTCACGCCAGACGCGAATTTAATTATCCGCGCGAGTAGATTACATACAAAGTCAATGCAAAGACGCGAATAGAGGCGAATTCGCGCCAGGCGACGCGAATGACGCGAAATGCGCGACGCGTTTGCTGCGAACGCGAGATATTCACCTCAATCACGTCTTTCGCGCAAGTTCAAAAATGTCAACTCGAGCGGAAAATTCGCCTGACGCGTTCTCGCGCAAGCCAATCAGCGAAGAGCTTATAGGCACCTCTGGTTGAATCAAACATTAGAAGAGAGCATTATTGCAGCCTTCTGTTATTATATAGGTCTGGAGCATAGAAAACAATTAAAATCAGTTGTAGTGGTAGTTGTATTTTATTAGCATGGCTACAGAGATGCTGCTATCAATAATAAAAATAATAGTAATATCAGTGTATATATACAGTAGTAAAATTTAACACACACATTAATACAGGATCCTAACGTTATTCATCCTCCTCTGGATGGTGCTGTGAACCCAGACATGTCGGCGTTTGGCTTTCCATTGTATTTGGGACTTTTTGACAACAGGTACAAAACAGTGATTGGAGTTATCTCCACCATGGTTGATCGCGCTGTTTTTATTCGCGCTTAATCTAGAGCGAGTGGCATGATGCGCATATTCGCTTCGTGTCTGGTGTGAACACACCATTACTGTCAAACAAGCAAGCAAAATCTAATGCTTTTAACAGGTTATGTGATGAGGAATCAAATATGCCTTGATAATGTCATATGTAAAGATGATAGCAAATCATAACAATGGGTATTTACACTGTCTTAAAGGGCAAGCGGTCCTAAAATGTATGTAATAAAAAAAAAGCATGATGTGTCCATGATTGTTTGGAAGCTAAAGCTGAAGCATCTCACTACTGAGCTACTCAGATGGATTATGACAGAATGGAAAAGGAACAGAGTGAAGAACCATAAGGAAGCAAAATAAAAGGACAGAGAAAAAGTGAGGGAGGGAAGGACATTCAGATTCAAGCGTGGGAGGGAGTCATAATCCGTCGTCACAAGAATGCATGAATGGCATCTATTTTGGCCGGCCCCAAACAGATGTGCCGTTCTCCTCGTAGACAAACCCGCTGATTATGCAGGGCAGAATACGAGCCCCCTCGTTCATGGCATGAGGCAGAAACCGAACACCACATCCTCTATGTGGGGCAGAAGCACAGGCGGACCCCTCAAGAAAGCGGCCTTCTCTGAGAGCTGCTGGAGAGGAGATGAGGAACGGAGGCAGGATGTCTTGTGCCAGGGTCTGCATGGTGTAGTGGGCTCATGGGGAGGGTGTGGGTGAGGAACACACTGACCTTAATGTAGTATGGGGGCTGGGCCATTCACAACAGCACATGTGCAGTGGGAGCACTGAGAGTGTCCTCAAAACAAGCTCCCCGGGAGAGATGAGCAACTATCGCTCATGCGTCGCTTTCCTTAAACTAAGTCAAAGATAGAAAGCTGGCAGCCCTTGAGAGGATATTACATTACAGAGAACATTTGTCACAACTTATTTTAATAAATGGCATCCAAACCTTAATATTAATGATATAAACTTAATAATCTTAATATTATTTCTCCCCCAAAAATAAGTTATAGGCCTTAGTTAAGAAACTAAATCAAATAGTTGCTTTTCCACTATCGGGATAACAACAGGTCAGACTCTACAACCTGCCCTTAACATGCCTCCATAGGACTCCAACTTCATACAACCCCACCATTACACTAGATAAAGACTTAACACTCCAGCATTGATATCAGACTAATGATTT
Organism: Sinocyclocheilus rhinocerous; assembly: GCF_001515625.1. Taxonomy (NCBI): domain Eukaryota; kingdom Metazoa; phylum Chordata; class Actinopteri; order Cypriniformes; family Cyprinidae; genus Sinocyclocheilus; species Sinocyclocheilus rhinocerous. The sequence goes on from NW_015650715.1 coordinate 72,486, forward strand.
AGGATAAAATCTTATAGTGACAGTAATCTAATAATTTGTGTCAGTAGTGCACATCAATCATGCTGAATCAAAATGGTGTTTATCACTTTCACATAAAAAGAGAACACACAGGAAAACAGCTCCATTAAGGCTAAGTCCAAAGGCATATACATATCATTTCTATCTCACTATACTATTATCCTTTCAGCCAGAGCAACACAGGGAGATCACGGACGGAAAACCTGTGTTATGATGTAATTTAATAAATATGCAGTCGCAGAAGTTCGTTATCAACAAAGGCATAGGGAAGAGTCAGAAGAAATGCGAAACCAAATAAATACATGATTATAATCATATATGTCTTGTCTTTAATATTAAGTTATTTTAGCTGTCTCTGGTAAGCATAATGTTTATTCATTATAGCAATGGTTAGCATCCGTAGCCTTTAGCGTCAAATCTATAAATAAAATATTTCTGCCTCATACGGTGATCATAATCCCCATTGGATTGCAATCATAAGTTATTTCAGACACTCACTGAGTTTTGCTATGAAAATAGTTTCAAATCTCGATTTTAGCAGGTAGCCTGATATGAAAACATGTGAAATAAGCAGCAGTTGTGGCTGTCTCCTGACTCAGATAAGCTTTGTTCATGACCACTCCTCAAGCCCCAGTTGGCCTGCTTTGGAACAAGTGGGCCAAAACCCCTTTGGAACAAGTGGGCCAAAACCCCTTTGGATGTTGGCCCCTAGGAAGCCCCGACGAGGCATGATCAAGCCCCAGACTGGCCCTGGCACACACTAGTACACTCACATTTGGCTCAATGGTGGAAATGTGCCTAATCAGGAGTGTTTCTTAGCGACATATAAGGGCTAAATGCATCCTAAAATCCACCCCGAAAAGTTACATCACTAAACTCATCCCCCTTAAAGTTTGAATAGATGTCTAGCCACAATGACACACTGGGAACTGATCACTATCCTTGGGTCACAGTCAGAAAGGATAGTGTTTGATGGGATTGAGCTCTGGACTCTGTTCAGCCAAATGAAGTTCTTACACACCCTCCTTGACGAAGCATTTTTACATGAGCTTCCTGATATGCCTGGGAGCACTGCCGTAATGAAGCAGGAAAGGGCCGTCCTCAAACTGTCGCCACACATTTACAAAGCACAGAATTGTCCAGAATGTCATGAAAAACAGTCTCATTCCATTATTATTAAGCATGGCATGATGCTTTTGGGTAGGTAGTGTTCTTCTTGGCACTGTCCAAAACCAGATTTGTCCGTCAGACTGCCAGATGGTAAAGTATGATTCATCACTCTAAAAAACGTGTTCGCACAGCTTCAGAGAGCAACGGCAGGGAGCATTACAGCACTCCAGCAAACACTCAACACTGTGTGTGCTGATCTCACGACCACAGACACGACTTCATGAAGCACCAGACAAACAATTTGTGTTGACGGTGCTACCTGAGGCAGACTGGATCTCAGCATTGACCGTCTATTTCACGACTGCACTGATGTTGCTCCAAGACATTTAGATTTAGCAACAACATCAATCTGTTGACCAATCTATCATGGCAGACATCTCATGTACAGACTTGTTGGAGAGGTGGCATCTACAGTGCCGAGACGTATGCCACTTCGGCCATTTTAGCGTAACTGTCTGAAAGAACAGCTGCGAGAATGAAGACTGAAATGAGAATTGCAATCAAAGCGGTGGTACACAAGAAATTCAAGGGTTTGGGTGTCCCAGTGGGCACTGTTGGTTTAATCATATGGAAATGGAAGCTACATCAAACCAACCAGACACTGCCTCAAAAAAAAAAATCAACCCTTGAAACTCTCTGCACAAACAAAGAAGCACTTGTTAGTGAATCTACAGAGAGGCCAGTGATCACTTTGAAGGAGTTGAGCCGCTGAGAATGAAGTAAAGGTGAATCGGTCAACCATCAAGAGCTCTGGAGAACACAGAGGCACAGAAGAAGCCATTACTCAAACAGACCATCAGCAGATCCCACACACTGCTTGTGAGATGGTAATGGCAGAGCATCCCTGAAGAACCTTTGAAACACAAAACGGCAAATGAAGAACTGCACTGGAATGTTGCAAAATGGAAACACATCTAAGGGAAATCTTATACAGCATGAGTGGCCATAGTGATTTCATTCACTACACCAATGTAGGTGTGATCTGGGGTAGAGCCATCCAAGCACAGAGCATTCAAAGCACTTTGAACTGCTGATTGATGGGTTTGGGACAAACAAGATGACACGCAACAGAAACACAAACCCCAACATTCTTGTTTGCTTTTTTATATGGTTTGAATCAGTGCCAGGCAAATCCCTGGAATGCTAATTACGGCTGGAGAATTATTTCTGATCATTCTTCCACAGCACTCTCGCTCTCAGAGTCTTCCCTCTATCCTCCTACAAGGACGTGCTTGATGTTTGGCTCTGGGTTAGCGCAACCCAAGGATGACCCCCAGAGTGCACGCGGTTCAGAACGTGGGCGAGACTGATGCTCAGTAAACAGGCTTCCTGAGCCGCCCCCTGAGGCCTGGGAGGCAGAGCTCAATAACATCTGCTGGTATTTCATGCTAGAGGGAATGGGTTTTGCATTTCCTTCCTCTGCAAGTGTGCTTTTCCGATCAATATGAGCAAGAGCCTTTCGGCCCATCTGAAAACGCTGGGTAGCAGTATAACTCTGCTGTGAAACACAGCGCTGTTAGTTAGCGCAGGTAAAATCGTGATAATACTACACTACACGAGACACATGTTGTTTACCGGAGCGGAGTTCAAAATGCTGAACACCTTATTGTACTGTGTGTGTGAGCTTTGAATGTAATCCACACTGATATGCTTTTTAGGTTGACAGTCTTGTTGAATAGGACTAGTATCTTATTGTATTTGACGTCATCTGCTACATAGAAATTCACTGCTGCTTCGGCACAGATCTATAGATGTAAACTGGCTCTATGACTCTTGTGTAAACCGGGATTTCTTTTTTTTTTTTTTTTTATGCACATAACATAGGCCTAAAATCGTTTCCATAATTAAGGCAGTTTGCATTAAGTTCAGATGGATATATTTTACAAACAAGGTTATCTACAACAGTCTGCCATCCCAGAATTCAGTCAAAGACAATTGTTTCATGTTAATAGAAGCCTCTGTACAGAGCGAAACAGCAACTGCCTTTTTCCACGTGCTCTTTAAACCAGCATTATAGGCCCATTAAACCCTCTCTAGGCTCTATTTTTGTTTCTCAATTGCCCACATACTACAGCTGTGCATTAAACTAGTGGCTAACATACCCTCCGAGTGACAGTCTTGATGTTTGGGCTCACTGTAATACATGAATGTTACCAGTCTCCATACTAACATCTGCAATCTGCAGCGTGTGTACGGCTGAGAGGGGGAGTGTGTGAAAGTGTATATCTTAGCACATTCCCCCGTTTCAGGTTCGGAAGTGAATTATTCATTGGGTTCTTCCAGCAACTGGATCCAGTGTTTTCTTCTAGACAGCACTTGTGCAGTGTGCATCAGGCGTGCTACATTAGCCAGTGCACTCCCAAGATTTATATCTCTTTCAGTTTAACATTATGATCAAATGATGGCCAGGGAGATATTAAATGTCATCTGGATGTGCATTTTTGTGGAAACATCGGATGCTGGACTGCAGTGTCAAAATGACATGTTTAAGAATTTGCATTTGAGTATCTTTAAACAATGCAAGGAGAAAAACAACACTGTACAGTAAAAAACTGAACCCATGTGAACTATCATTGCATGCATAAATGCATGCATATCGGGGTCCTATCATTCTTTTATTTATTATTATATCCCCCCCCCGGAGGACCACTTATAATGTTAGTGAAATAATTCTGTGCAAAGTAGTTTTTCATGACCATTTTCCACCCTTTCTCTGACCTTTACCATAAAGTACAGAACAGACACACTAGCCTGTGCAGCGTCAGACAAATAGGAAAAGTCATTTCAGAGGCAGAGCAACCATATTTGATTAAAGATTTTCTTGAGAATAACATGCACCCATATATACACTGATTTATATAGACACTACCATTGAAAAAGTTTATGACAAGTATTTTTTTTTTTCCAATAAATTAATGCTTTTATTCAGGAAGGATGCATCAAATTGATAAAAAGTGACTGGAAAGTCATTTAAAATGTTCAAAAGATCTCTATTTGAAATAAATGCTGATCTTCTAAATGCAAAGAATCCTGAAAAATAAAACGTATCACAGTTTCCACAAAAAATATTGTGCAGCACAACTGTGTTCAACATAGCTAATAATCAGAAATGTTTCTTGAGCAGCAAATCAGCATATTAGAATGATTTCTGAAGATCATGTGACACTGAAGACTGGAGTAATGATGCTGAAAATACAGCTGCGCATCACAGAAATACATTACAGTTTAACAGAGATTCACACAGAAAACAGCTATTCTAAATTTTAATAATATTTCACAATATTACTGCTTTTACTGTATTTTTGATCAAATAAATGCAGTCTTGGTGAGCAGAAGTGACTTCTTTCAAAAACATTAAAAAAAATCTTTCGAGTTTGACAAATATTTGAATGGTAGTGTATACATATATATATTTACTGTACCAGGTTATACAACAGACAATGCTGCTGACTTCCTCTCTAGTTGAGGTTGCTTGCAAGAGATCTAACTTAATTGCATGATGAAACAAGGGCGTATCCTGGTAAGTTTTACCACCCTTAGTGAAGCTGCAGGCCAAGGCAGTCACGGGTATTTGCATGAAGGTGAAGGTTGCATCGAGAATGTAATTCTGAAATATGGATAAATGCTCCCAGATGATGAAAAGTCCCCTTTGAGGCCCGAGCGTTTTCCACATGCCAGAGGAACAACGTTAGGACAGAAGGTGGTGTTCTCCTGCAATGGAAACCAGCTGTTGCTGCCTAATAACTGCAGCATGAAGTCTTTTCCTCTCCACTATCACACAGAATAGGGGCAGGTCAGGTGAAAATGCTGAGTGGAGCAGCTCAGAAACATTAGCCTTCACGTTCCCAGCCGAAGATGAATCAGAAAACAGCTAATGATATGAAAAATGATAACATCAGACAGTCAACAGACCTCTAGGTCAGGATCTATTCACCTTCCCCATTAAGTCATTAAAATGTGTTTAAATGAGACTCCTCAAAGTAAATAACGCACCATTTGTAGATATTTGTGGTAGGGCTGTGGATTCAATGCATTCCTTTGGTGTGATTAATTATGGGAAATAACACTGATGCAGAGTCTGATGAACATGATGCAGGACGACTGACTGACTGCGTGATGAAGCCTGCATCATGATCAGAATGCAGTTATATGAGCCTAAAATTCAAGATATGAGCGCAAAACAATCACCCTCTTATATTTATATCATATGGTATAAATAGTGCTGTTTTCCCCAAATATCTGCACGATTGCAAATGTGACATTGATTTTACACAAGTGTTCAATAAACAAGAAGTTAATATTGTTACATTTTAGACACATTATTGTCAATGTTGTCTGCTTTGATCAGTTTCACAGATGAAAATAGCTCCAATCAAAGCTCCTGCAGAACTGGATCAGCGCACGCCAGTGATTCCTTACTGAATTGAACGAATTGCTCGACGTTACAGACATATATACGCTGCATGATTTGTGGGGAATGAAGGCTCTATACATGTTTTGTCTCGGTGAGATTCTGTCAGTGTGTCTCAAAGACGTCACTACTCTAAACACGTTCACAGCCAACCAGGTGCTGATTTTTATAAATACTGTAAAACTCAAACTACACAGATTTATTTTGTTATTTTTGTTTTATAGAGGTCGCATTGATAATCAGACACTTTTCCCCCATCCATTCATCATTTGTATTTGCTACTTTTCCAAATGTCTTTTATGAATGTTTTATTTTTACTTTTGTCCCAGACCTAGACTTTTCACCTTCTAATTTTCCTTTTAATAAAACTCCATCAAAAAACAAACAAATAAATAAATATTAGAATAAAGAAGAGAATGACTGGATCTCCTAAACTGTTTGTCAAGATTAAGTTTATTAAAAAAGACGACATAACATTTTTTCAGCCCATTTAGTGTGCATGTGTGATCTAGAGTGAACCAACTCCATAAAAAGATGGCTGGCTCTCTAAACTCAAAAGGTGTGCTTATTTTAGTGTTGGACTGACATGTGAGTAGGCGGTCCTTCACTGATCACATTAATGCTGAAGTGGTCACTGTGTTTCTGATGGTAGTTTGAGAAATCATGTTTTGTTATAGTTTAATTAAAGTGCCGAGGGGAATGTAAAGGTCAGCTGTGTAATTGCCTGGTTACAGTATTATGGACACAAATGAGACTAACAGCATATGGGATTAATCGCTTCTGGAAGACAAGAGGACGCGGAAAAGTCATCAACATTACAACAGCTCCATCAATAAAGCATATAGCCCATTTAGTGTGCGTGTGTGATCTAGAGTGAACCAACTCCATAAAAAGATGGCTGGCTCTCTAAACTCAAAGGTGTGCTTATTTTAGTGTTGGACTGACATGTGAGTAGGCGGTCCTTCACTGATCACATTAATGCTGAAGTGGTCACTGTGTTTCTGATGGTAGTTTGAGAAATCATGTTTTGTTATAGTTTAATTAAAGTGCCGAGGGGAATGTAAAGGTCAGCTGTGTAATTGCCTGGTTACAGTATTATGGACACAAATGAGACTAACAGCATATGGGATTAATCGCTTCTGGAAGACAAGAGGACGCGGAAAAGTCATCAACATTACAACAGCTCCATCAATAAAGCATATTACACCAATAAAGACTGATATTAAACCCAAGACGACAATGATTCAAGATGCTAATAAGCGCTTTTACCACCTCGAGTGGTATGCGTCAAGTGTATATTACGCTCACAGTTTTCCCCAGAGTTTGTCCTAGTATATAATACAAGGGCCAAGATAGTAATCCACATGAAACATCTGCATTTATTGAAATTTATTGGAAATGAAGGAGCAGGAACTGTAAAACCATCTTAAATCAGGAGAATAGACGGTGTAAATGAGTTCATGAAATGAATATGACTGACACTGATGGGGACTGAACAAGGCTGACCAAGAGTGAGTCCAGTCTGCTTTGTTCACAGACCCACATCAACTGTTCAGACATCTGAAGCTTCAGAGGAGTTCAACCTCAACATATGAAATGTCATGTTATTGGTTTTATACTCTGAGCAGCCAATAACTCACTGCATAAACACACTGATGTCCTCGCTGCAAGTGGACCTCTACTTTATGTAGTCCGGGTCATATTTTTAGATTGGACAGGATCTCCTAGGGGAAACCGCATTATGCAGAAATCACTGAACAGAAATAAAGAGAAATAAAAAACGCTATAAAATTCTTGTTTTTTTTCATTTTCCCAGGTGTCACTCATCTTATCCATGTTTGGTCAGCCGTCAACATCCTCAGCGTAGTTGTAAGAGGCGCTAAAATGGGTCTACAGTTTCTTTAACATCCATTACTGTCATCACGTCATAGTCAACAGTCTGATGAGAATCCTGCTAGTTAAAGGTAACAGGTTTATTGCAGCTACCAAGAGCACACATTAAACGTGTACAATGTGACCTTATGCATGCAATACTTTAGCCAAACATTAATGTCTGCATTGTTGTGCAAAGTACATTTCTGACCTTACAAACCAAATTTGAAAGTCTCTTCTTTTAACCAAGGCTACATTTATTTAATCATAAATACAGTAATGTTGTGAAATATTATGACAATTTAAAAAAGCTGTTTTCTATGTGAATATATTGTAAAATGTAATTTATTTCTGTGATGCGCAGCTGTATTTTCAGCATCATTACTCCAGTCTTCAGTGTCACATGATCTTCAGAAATCATTCTAATATGCTGATTTGCTGCTCAAGAAACATTTCTGATTATTATCAATGTTGAAAACAGTTGTGCTGCTGAATATTTTTTTCTGGAGACCGTGATGCATTTTATTTTTCAGGACTGGATGAACAGAAAGTTCAAAAGAACAGCATTTATAGAAATGTCATCATTATAAGTAACATGTAGGGTGTGCTGTGAGTCACTCTGGATAAAAGCGTGTGATAAATGAAACTCACTATAGCATCCTGCTGTGCTGTACTACGGTATGCAGTGAGGTAAAGTCTCACTCTGTCAGACAGAGCTAGACCACTGCCATCATTATCAATGGCCTCCAGCGTGGACTGTATGGGAACCGCTCTTGATCGTCGCTTCAACAACCCAAACGGTTAGCATATTTTCATTTTGAAGCATCTCAAATTCGTCACCAGGCTGGGTTTTCAACAGACATGGTGCTCATGCAGTCTCATGTGGTCAGAGGATCTGGCATGAGGTCCAAGATCATGGACCTCACTTCACCAAGAGAAGTGAGAGGGGCAATAGGGAAAAATAAACAGGCAGTCAGCTCGTTCATACAAGAAAGTTGGCGCTCCTGCCATAACACGCCTCCTGGACACATCTGGCAAACAGGTGCCATTCGAGTGCCTCTTCCTGGTCCAAGCTAGGTAAATATTTGCCTGTGTGACCCTGGTGATATCAAGGCAAACAGGGGTGTCTGCTGAACACACCCTGATGGGATGGTGGAACACCAGCAGGTCTGAGTACGGTAAATATGAAGTACCCTACACCAGAGGTTTTCAACCTTTTAGGACATGCGCCCCCCCAAATTGGTCTAATTTCAATCGCGCCCCCCCAACATCCAACATCCAATGAAACCCACCTAAAAAGGGTTTAGAACCGCCCCTGGTATAGCGTGCGTAATTATACTG